>NC_086319.1:277264792-277564792 GCF_036172605.1 Pelobates fuscus | reverse complement strand
TGAATAAAATCAAAAATTCAAAGATGTCAGCAAGGAGGCAGATTGGGCACAGGACCAGCACCAGCAACCCGCATGGCGCTGGCAATAAGGTATGTTTTCATACCTTTTAAGGAAGTTAAGGAAGTGCAAGCCACCTAAATGGTGGTTTTAAGACTGTCTGGTCAGGAATACTTATTTGTGTTCCAGACCATATAGTGTTCCTTTAAAGCAGTGGGCTTAAATAGGCAGATAGTGTGAACTTTAAAATCATAATGTGCAAGAGAGCCAGAACATTATTTTTGTATTAATACATTACATTCTCTAGCCAATGGTGTATTGGAAAATAACCAAATCCTTCATCCATTCTAGGAATTGCTAGAAGTAACCAAATACATTGTGGTGGGTGAAAAACATTTCTTCTTGCAAGATTTGGAGTGTTAGAGCACTTTATTGCTATGTTTAGGAGTGTCACAGAATCAATTCCCCTTGAATAGGAGAGTCCGAGGACCTCATAATTAGTTTTAGACTTCCTGGATACACATGCAATTAAATCAGTGTATTAAATGTAGAAGTTAGGGAACTACAATGTTACCCTTCACTGTAAGAATGTCTAATGACACAGACTACTCAGTTGTGGGCACATGAACCATTTACAAGCTGTTAATGAAAACCAGAGGGTGAAATTTGACCATTAAGCATATTGAGTAGAGGATTCCCCCCAAAATTCAAGAAGAGGTCCATAAATCCAATAATGGCAACAATGGTATCAAGGGCTTTAAAGACATTTTAATGGGTGGAAGACTAGCAACATGTGGAAGTGGTCTAGGTGAAAGATTCCCCCTGTATCAATGATATAACATGGTTATAAAAGCCGACACTTAACTTTTCAGACTTTTTTATTATTACATTTATAAAAATCTAAAGTTTTATTCTGGATGTACTTCCAACTGAAGTAGTATGATTAGAATAGAACTTGGCTTAAACCCTGAACAACTTTAAAAGGTTACTCCAACCAAAAAACTGTGTTTTCATAAAATGCTAGTTTTGGTTGTACTAACCCATTCTGTGAGAGTCTCCCCTCTACTGATGTCACTTCCCCTTTCTGAATGCGGAGGAAGATCAAGAGAATGGACTGAGAGGAGGACAAGGGCAGCACAGAGAAGAGGCCATGCCGCCATTGTCTGTCTGTCTGTCAACAGCATGCAATTTTGCACAGAATTGATATTACCAAGCCTAGAATTTTGTTTTTGGGCTGGCTAATGATGCTCATGGAAGTGGAGTTACACAGTCAGTAACTGTGGGGTTAAACACAGATTTGTGCAGCATTGTGCTATGAAATACAGACTCCAGGCACAATGAGCACTTCAAATCACTGAAGTGGACTTGGTGTTTGGTGCAACCCTTTAATTTTGGGAATGTCCAATTTCAAGATGTATTTTAAATGCTGCTTCTTCCTTCTAAACATAGAATACACTTGGAATTTTTTAAATCACCTTCCAGATCATGCAAGACATATTATAAGTGCATCCTTAACCAATAGGAATACAAGTTCATAATAGAAAGAAGTGTTACAAATGAAAACACTTTAAATTAGTTCATAAGAAATAGCTAATGTGTGTATTTTAGCATAGCTGTGTGCATATTGGTCGCTGAAATTAAGGTCTTAATGTTATAGCCTGTGTAATTAATTCCTCTTCGCTAAACAAATCTCAGAAGCTTTGAAAAAAAAGTAGTGGGCTATAAAATCTGTAATTGGTTTCTCTTTTTGTTAGCTGTTGAAGTGTATTCTTTGTACTAAAGGGTATTGATTGCAGGCATTCAAAAATCTTTGCTTATTATTAAATGACATAGATGCTCAAAACAAATGAAAAATGTCACGCAATGGCAGTTCTTTATAGCAATTCACAGACAATATCAAGCAATTTCTTTTTCTTTGGACTAAAAGAACCATCTTGGGCAAAATATGTTAAACAAGAAAACATGCAATGATTCACTACATACATTTTATGAGCTGCTGGAGAATACTCTATTTAATCAAATCTGGCAATGTTTTTAACACAACAATTTGTCCCAGTTTAGCAATCATGTGACTGTACTCATTCATGCCAATAAATGTACAGTGAAGAGAAGAAGATGCATCCTCTTATTTAATTCTGCTAAGCTCTTATTTAACCACTTTGAGGCAGATTATTTCCATAAACCTTCCATAAACCTGTTGGAGTTCAAAGTACTCAAAAGAGCAATTCTCTGTTTGAGTCCCAGAGAGGTAAACATAGAATTGCAAAGCCCTTTTACAAGGTGATATGATTCCGTCTAACTAAAGTTTTGTTCTGATTGAAGGGGAAATGTCGCTTCTCTTGAATTTACACTAACTTGTGTTGACATTTTATTTCATGAGATGCTCTGTTTTTCATGAGACGCTCTGTTAAAGATGTATCACACGTATCACATATGTATCATAATGCAGCTTAGACTAAGCAAAGCCAGGGAAAATACTGTAAATGAAGAGGAGAAATAGAATCATTGTTTCCTTCCTCCTCTTCTCTGTATGCCTTGTCTATGCTGACTACCAGGTGCAAAGGATAGATGTTATAACAATGATTGACAGGATGCTAATATGGAGGCCCCCAGATACAGGATAAAAAGGTGTTGAACTCTGCAATGAGTTATATTTTTCACATCTCACAAGTACATATTTGTTAAATGTTGGGATAAGTAAACATAAATTGTGACAGAAAGTGACAGTTCTCCATTAAATAATTACTTCATTCAGATCACTAATACGTAATCGCAGTGACATACATGACAGAAAAAGGTGGCACATACCGTATATACTCGAGTATAAGCCGAGTTTTTCAGCACATTTTTTGCGCTGAAAAACCCCAATTCGGCATATACTCGAGTCACTGTCTGTATTATTTACATTGATGGATCTGCCATAATACAGACAATGGGGCTAGCAGCGAGCGCTTACCTCTCCTGCAGCTCCTGTCAGCTCCCTTCTCCTCCGCGCCGGTCCTTTCAGCACCTCGGTCAGTTCCCAGTGTAAGTCTCGCGAGAGCCGCGGGGTCATAGTGCGGCTCTCGCGAGACTTACAGTGTGAGCTGACAGGGGAGCTGACCGGACCGGCGCGGAGGAGAAGGGAGCAGACAGGAGCTGCAGGAGAGGTAAGTAAGAGCTCTGCCAGCCCCCTCCCACCCCCACTGCCAATGCCACTGGACCACCAGGGAGTGAATGCCCCCCTCCCTGCCATGTATCAAGCAGGGAGGGGGGGATGGAAAAAAAATTAATAATAAAATAATAATATTAAAAAAAATAATAATAATGAAAAAAATATAAAAATAAAAATAAAATAATAATAATAAAAAAAGATATTAAAAATTCCCACCTCCCACCAAGGCTCTGCATCACACACACACACACTGCACTCATACACACACACACACACCTTGCATTCATACACACACTGCACTCATACACACACTGCACTCTCATACACACACTGCACTCTCATACACACACTGCACTCTCATACACACACTGCACTCACATACACACACTGCACTCACATACACACACTGCACACACACACACACACTGCACACACACACTGCACACACACTGCACTCACACACGCTGCACTCACACACGCTGCACTCACACACGCTGCACTCACACACGCTGCACTCACACACACACACACTGCATTCATACACACACTGCACTCATACACACACACACTGAATTCATACACACACTGCACTCATACACACACTGCACTCATACACACACACACACACACACACTGCACTCATACACACACTGTGATCCTTGTTTGTAGATAGCACAGTCCTCGGGGTAAACAACAGGCACAGTCCTTTTAATTGCATATCAACCAGGCACTTTATTTGCAAATCCACAGAAGAGACAGCAGTAAATGAAATCATAAATATAACACAAATCCCTATAAACAAAAACCTAGCTCGTCTGAGCACTAACTAACATTAGGTTCCCTATCTCTCAGGGGTTAAACTAAACAAAACAATATTGGTTTCACCAACCTAATTCTTTGTCTGCTCTCAGCACTCCCAGTGCTCCAAGCCAGCCTTGACTGCTTCCCTTTCTGCACTCCCAGTGCTCCAAACCAGCCTTGACTGCTTCCTTCCGCACTCCTAGTGCTCCAAGCCAGCCTTGACTGCTTCCTTGACTGCACTCCCAGTGCCTAGTCTCCTTCACTCTCTCACTGGAGAGAACAGCCTCTCTCCTACCTGCTTTATTCGTTTATTCCCACTGCTACAGCTGATTATCTGCAGCTGAGCAGTGGGTTGGAGACAGTCCAATAAACCCTGGCCTGGATCTTCGTCTCCCAAGAAAACCACTAAACTGTTGAGTGGAGCATTGGCCCACCCTTCTCTCCAAATGCTCCACCCCAGGGGCCCATAACTAAACAAAGCTTTGTGTTGTGCAACACGCAAACTACATATACTCCCCCTGGGGTTAAATGGCTTTTCTGCCTTCACTTTATCACAACACACACACACACTGCATTCATTATATACAAACGCACTGCATTCATATACACACGCACTGCATTCATATACACACACACTGCATTAATTATATACACACACTGTAAATAAATATTCAATTAATATAATTTTTTTAGGATCTAATTTTATTTAGAAATTTACCAGTAGCTGCTGCATTTCCCACCTTAGTCTTATACTCGAGTCAATACGTTTTCCCAGTTTTTGGGGGTAAAATTAGGGGCCTCGGCTTATATTCGGGTCGGCTTATACTCGAGTATATACGGTATATCTTCTAGATAGAACAAACACTGTTAATTGAACATGAGGGAAGCACACCCGATGTGTTCCCTATTAATATATAATAAGTATATAGGGGTTTAGAAAAATACCCCTCTCTGTCTCATTACAGGTTTCTTTGCCTGAAGCTGAAGGAAGCAAAGTGAATTGATAGTGTAGGACCCACTTGAAAGGTTTTGCCTTGATGTGGCAGGTGGGCTTACATCTAACCGCCATTGGAGTTACTAAATAACCTCCATGCATAGGGATTGTGGGCACAGGTAACACCAGAAAACATATCTAGTTTAGAGGAAGGGAACCAATTCACAGCTTAGCAGTGTCCAGACTAGAGAACCAGGCAATGAACTGGTCCACTAACAAAATGTAATAAATTCAATGTTTTGCAGCGTGTGTGCATGTGTGTGTTTTCCCCATTGTACAGTATGTATGTAAGTAAAAAAAAATACATTTTGTTCAATGTGTATAAGAAGTTCACAGGGATCTGCAGTCATAACACTGTATGATGTAAACAAATGTATCACTCATATACACCCAGTGATAAAACACAGAGGAATGTGTATGATGGTATTACAGATCTCCCGATAATAACATTCACAATATTGTGTAATTATACTGCAGTAAATTTGTTTATTAATTAGGTTGCACAAATAAAAAAAAAAATTGGTTTTGATCTTGTTTTAAATAAGCTATCCAATTTCATAAGCACATGTTAATAAGTTATTAAGTCATGTAAAATTTCTTGGTTGTTGCAAGTCTATTATTCACACTCTCAGTCACTCCCTTGTAACAAAAATGTCACTCTTAAGCAATTCAAAATGTTGGATAGGGAAAACACATTGCAAATTAGAAGGATTTTTATTGATTGACGTTAACATTGTTTACTTTTTGTTCAGGCTCTTGAAAATGTGGTTTCTGAATTCTCTGTTCCCAAGCTAAAAGTCTTTGATGATTTACAGAGTAAGTAAAATATTATTTCATATAAATGGAAAACCAAATATGATAAATCTCCAGATTTACCGATGTACACTGTTACAAAAACAAAAACAAAAAAAAGCATTTTTAAAGGGACACTATAGTCACCTCAACAACTTTAGCTTAATGAAGCAGTTTTGGTGTATAGAACATGCCCCTGCAGCCTCACTGCCCAATCCTCTGCCATTTAGGAGTTAGATCCCTTTGTTTATAAACCCTAGTCACACCTCCGTGCATGTGACTTGCACAGCCTTCCATAACCACTTCCTGTAACGAGAGCCCTATTTAAGCTTTCTTTATTGCAAGTTCTGTTTAATTAAGATTGTCTTATCCCCTGCTATGTTAATAGCTTGCTAGACCCTACAAGAGCCTCCTGTATGTGATTAAAGTTCAATTTAGAGATTGAGATACAATTATTTAAGGTAAATTACATCTGTTTGAAAGTGAAACCAGTTTTTTTTTCATGCAGGCTCTGTCAATCATAGCCAGGGGAGGTGTGGCTAGGGCTGCATAAACAGAAACAGTGATTTAACTCCTAAATGACAGTGGATTGAGCAGTGAAATTGCAGGGGAATGATCTATACACTAAAACTGCTTTATTTAGCAAAAGTAATTTAGGTGACTATAGTGTTCCCTTAAAGAAATGCTATGTATCATATTAATAATAACAATTAACTGTAATTTGGTTATTTAACAGTTCTTATATATTGCTCTTATCCAGAGTGCTTTACAATTTATGCAAAAATAACATGGATGATAATACAAACAAGACACGCCAAAACAAAAGTAGAAAAGAACCATGCCCGCGAGCTTATAGTCTATACGGGAATTGTACATTGAGACAAAAGGTTGTGGGGAGAAAATACAATTGTGAAGTAACAGAAATGTATCCACAGTTGTGCCAATATAAGGAGTATTACTTTTAAGGAGTAATAATCAGTATACCGTACACAGTGAGTAGGATGAAGTTACTATGTATTGAATGTCAAAAAAACAGAACACAATGAGTGTACAGTAAGTAAAGTATAAAATACAGACCAAGTCTTGGGTTTATAAGAAACAAGAAGTCAGGTTGGACCCATGGCCAGAGACCTACAGAGAAGGGAAGGTGACATTGAAAAGAAAAATGTTTGTTGTAGAAGAGACTTAATTGGGTCATTTACCCGGAATCAGTTTGAATTTGTCTAAATGCCCAAAAGTTACCAAAAAAAAAGTAAGTCCACTCGTGAACAAACCAATGGTTTAGGTGAGGGTTTAGGTGAGTCATTAGAACTGTCGATTCTCTGGAATCTATTCCACTGAATAAATATTGAAATCACCTCTAACTTGTGTTAACCATTTTTTTTCCAAGAGGTGCTCTGTTTTAGCAAAGTATATCATAATCTAATTTAGACAAGGCAGTTGCATGGTATAGAGAGTGGTGACTTTTTAAATATTTTTTTTATCTTGTAAATACATATTTGTTAAATATAGGCATAACTAAACAAAATATTAAAAATCCTGAGAAGTGACAGTTCCCGTTTAAGGATTTCCAGTATTTTTAAATGTTGTGGTTTTCAAACTCTTTTCAACTCAAGCACAAAGACGAGTTGTTTCGCATCATCATTATTTTACTATTGCTCTGTTAGCAATCCATGAAGCATACATACATAGCAAAGATAAGGAGTGATGAAGGGAACTGGAAAGACTGCAACAAGAAAATAAATTTTAAGTAAAATATAACAGAGAATATTAAAGGAATAAAGAACAGAAGTACTAAATAAACATATAAATTAGTTTTGAATAATCATAAATAATGCATTTCACTTGTTATACCTTTATATTTCTTATTATAATATGGTGCTTTTATTATATTTTAATAAAAGTAGATAAAATGCAACAATGGTGGCATGATCAGCAAAAAAATTATTTTGGTTTCCATAGCAATTTCTCCACTTTGAAATCCTTCCTGAGAAAGAATAGGAAAAATAATTTATAGTAGGTCTAATCCAGGGGTGCCCAAAAGGTAGATCCCCAGTTGTTTTAATACTACAGCTTCCATGATGCTTTGCTATTTAACGGCATTCTAAAGGAATGCAATGCATCATGGGAGATGTAGTTCTACAACATCTGGGGATCTACCTTTTAGGCATCTTGGTCTAGTAATAGGTGTCAGTTGGACATCACCTGATATGGAGGTTTTAATTGTAAAATGAAATCATTATTGAAATTAAATATAACTATCATAAGTATTAGGATCAGTACATACATTGTACTGAAGCAGTGGGAAATGCAAGTCACATGGTATGATTAATTGTTTAAAAAATGGGTCGTTTAAGGGTGCTTTTGGGCATATATCCATATCTGAAGAACAAATTGGTAGAGTATATTAGTTTTTATAATGTGCAGAGCAGTCTGACTGGTTGTATACCTGCTTCTATGTTTATGAAAAAGTCAAACATCTTCCAGACTTGTTCTCAACTGTTGGTGAAGAATGTTCTGTTTTGATGGGTTCTATTAGTCATGAAAAAATGATTCACCTGCTATACTCATTTGTATTTTTTCAGGGTCCAAAACAATGGCTGTGCTATAGCTTGCTTAAAAGGTCAAACGTGAAACCTGCTTCTAAAGTAGTAAAAAGAGTCAAAGGATCTCTTGTGATACATTATTTTTAGTCTGGAAATATATATCAGTGACACTTAGGAGCATTAAAATTGTGCTTACCTTAAAAATATTGACTTGAGAGTGCTTTATCCATAAATAAAACAAGATGTGTCACTGTTGCTTTCACCCAGAAAGTCTTATTAAAACAGACAAAGGTATTTCTTGGATCTTTATCATACATATAACCTAACAAAAATAATTGGGCATTTTTCAAAGTGGGATTATAGAAGGAAGGTTTATGTAAAAGGGACTCTCATACTTAGCATAGTAGTGTTTATTTTTAAAACAGCAATTATTAAAGCTGATTTGCTGATATAATAAAAATGTGTTCCATTGCTGGGGTATAGGTAGTTGCACTGAAATCCAGGGAGTGTCCCTTATCTCACCCATAATTCTCTCTAAGCAGTCCTGGAAGCAAAGCATTCTGGGACAGGTCAGGGTTGATTTATCAAGGCAAAAACCGGTGCTATTATGGGACAATAATGACAAATCACCATGGACACCAATAGACATTACCTCAATAGGTAGAAGTTAGCACCCATGTTAGCTACAAGTTTTGCCATGTCTATAAATATTTATATTTACTTATGATTCAGGAAGTACAATGTATAGATTTAATTATTTTCTTGTCAAAACAATGCCTTGTTTTTTTTATTCATGCCTAAGACACATACGAAGCTTTGTTTTTTTTTTAGATCAGGTTCACAGCCAAATGAATTGGGTCTGGTGTATAATTCAAAAAAAAAAAAAAGTGTTCATTCCTTCTGGCAAGCACAAGCACACTGGGCTCTATAATTAATTAAATCTTGAAAGGGTGCTCCAGGCAATCAATTTCCTGGCATGCAAAATCTTGACAGCCTTGAAATAAATACCTAAGATCATTTTGAATGCTGGTCAATATGTAAAACATAGAACGGAAAAATTCATTTATGAGAAAATAATATATTGAATGAAAATCTTCAAGGTTAAACAGCTGCTTTTGGGGGTCAAAGAACTAAATAAAGAACAGTCACCATGGAAACCGTTACATGGCTCTCAGCAATTTGCACTTTGCACCCAAAGTGGCACCTTGTTTTGTTATACCTCCCCCATTAAATTTTACTTTTCTGTGTTTACTGTTGCCACTTTAACTACAGTTTTGTTTCGCTATTAGAGTTCATCTACTAAAACATGTAGGATAATCCAGCCAGATGTACTCTTTTAAAGCAACATGAATAACTTGACAATTATTTTTTAAACCAGAAAAGAAACATTTATAAACAAGTAAACAAAATATAGCAAGAAAAACGTTGAAATGTATGTAATTAATGCTTATAAACTTGGTTGGGGGGGGGGACATGGCCAGCGGAGCAACCGAACAGGCGCGTTTAACCCCTTAAGGACACATGACATGTGTGACATGTCATGATTCCCTTTTATTCCAGAAGTTTGGTCCTTAAGGGGTTAAGCAGAGCTCCTGCTACCTAGACAATATACATAGGTGAAAAACCCAAGAAAACGGCCCAAAAAAGAAGACAGCTTACACTCACTACCTCCATTAATGAGATGGGACGCAAAAATCGAAAATTAGCCCACTCGGAGGACCTTTACTAGCCCGACATCCGCAGGTCCTTCGATGGGCCGCGGCCGCAGGCCCAATCCAAGATGGCCCCCAGCAGACCACGAGGCTCCAGCACATCGGAGGAATCTGAAGGGGACGAAAGATCAGTGACCTCGCAGGCGGAAAGCGGAGTACACCACAGGGTAGACTCTGATGCCGACACATCCCCAGCCACCAAAGGGGACATTAAACGGCTGCTACTGGACCTCCGAGCAGTGTGGAAAGCTGACCTCGCGGGAGTGCAGGCAGAGGTCGGTGTCCTGACTCACCGCATCGGACAAGTGGAAACCCGAGAGGGGGAGTGAGACAACCGGCTAACAGAGACCCAAGCCCAGATACAAACCATGTCCCTGCAGATCCAGAGTCTGACTAGAACGGTCACAACACTAGAGACCAGGCACCGCAAGAGAAATGGGGTGCCAGAGACTGTGACCCCAGAAGCCCTGATGGACTTTGCCACCAAGGGGGTACAGGGAGACAACGGAGCACCGCCACTGATATCGGCATTCAGGGTTCGGAAGGCCCCCACTGCCCCTGCGGATGCACCACGAGATACCATTGTGGTGACACGAGACATCGCGGTCAAGACGACCGCGGAGAGCGAAGACGGTTCCAACCGGTTACCAGGAAACTGCGAGACCACAGCATCAAATACAAATGGGGAGCACCCGAAACCTTGGTAGTACCCCACGGCGAGTCAGTGCTGATCCTGTCCGCGGGAGAAGATCCAACGAAACTCCTCAGCGCGTTGCAGCTACCTCACGCGACACCGCAAGCGCGAAGAACAACTGAGGCAGAGAATGGCAGGTCCCTGGGACCGGGAAAGCTGGCCCGAGACAGAGCCCGAGACCCTCCATAGACTGGTATACCCGAGAGTCGAACAGCCCTCGATGACACATGTGTAGCCCTGCACACCAACAAGCTACTGCATGGACTGTGGGGGAATTATGGACTCTGCCCTGCTATCTGATTTAATGGGACTCGTGCAGCCTCAGTTCCCATCTCAGGCTGAATTATCTGCTATGAGTAATGTATGCCTACAAACGAGACTATTTAGCCATAGAGGCACCCCATCTAGGGTTTATCGTTTTACCGTTTTTTTTTTGTTTTGTTTTTAATTTGTAAGCATGCTTCCGGCCCTGGACAACGGGGGGCAAGATACGCATAGTGCTGTAACATAGTGACAACTTCCAAAGAGCATACCCCACAGAGCCCACTGCCCAGTACCAGGCTTAGGCCGACAACCACACCACTACTCAGACAGACTTATTACCCCAGACGAGGGCACTACCCACCCACTGACCTAATTGCAGAAAACTAGCAACATTCCACACATCACCCTACAGACGCTGACCCTAACAGGATAAATAAACCCTAGCTGCCCAAACACCAAATATCTTACTCTGGCCAGCAGGGGGGACACAAAGGCGGCTAGACGCCAACGCCTCCAAGAGACAACCCCAATAAACCTTACTCACATAGCTAGCAACGGGACCACAGTCTATTACCCAATGCACATCCCCTGGTTACTTCGGACCAGCTATACACCAGCCGCAGATGTCCCTTACCTTGACAACACATCCCACATCATCCACGGCGGGTCACTACGATGCCCAAACAAATCTGACTCTGGATCTGATAAACACAGGGCCAGATTAAGAGCCCAGTGGGCCTGGAGCTGACAATCATGAAGGGACTAATTACAGAATCTTATCTACCAAAAACACTAAAACAACCATACCTCCCAAGCGTCGTGTATCTGATGGAGATGGTGTTGGAGGGAAAGGATGCAGCTATACGAAAACACATACTCTATGCTAATCTCTTTCTAATTTATGCTTTCATCTTTCAAGTAAATCCATACCCCCTAATAGTAGTGCCCAGTGAAGCAGGAAGTCAATGGGCAGGGTACACTTGGGAGACTAGGGACACTTGTGGACATAAACATGGGGACACTGGGAGACATGGGGACACAGACATTTGGGGACACTGGGAGACATGGGGACACACACTGGGAGACATGGGGACACACACTGTGAGACATGGTGACACTGGGAGACATGGGGACTCTGAGTCACTATGGATACTGAGAGACATGGGAACACAGACACTGGGAGACTAGGGAAAACTGGTAGCCATGTGGACACTGAGCCACTAGGGACACTGGTTGGAGGACATGGGGACACTGGGAGACATGTCCCTAGTGTCTCCATGTCCCAATGTCTCAGTGTCTCCCAATGTCCCTATGTCTCACAGCGTCCCCATGTGTCTCAGCATCCCCATGTCTCACAGTGTCCCCTAGTGTCTCAGTGTCCCCATGTTTTCCAGTGTCCACAAGTGTCTCAGTGTCCCCAGTTCTCCCAGTGTCCCCTAGTGTCTGTGTCCCCATGTGTCCCCTAGTTTCTCAGTGTCCCCATGTCTCCCTGCTGCCTTTCCCCCCATCCCTCACTTACCCGAGCTGCTGTCTGGACTCTCTGTGCTGTGTAGCTGCTCCCCCACGGATCAGTAAGTAGTAGAGAGAGGCAGGGAAATGCTGTAACTTCCTATCCCTGCCTTTCTCCACACACAGTGACCCCTACTGGCCGGGGCTGGTATTGCAGAGTAATCTCCATTTATACTGAGAAAAATACCTGCATTTGTATTGCCGGTATTACTGCAATACCTGCACAGCCAGGCAGCCTCAAATACCGGCTGTGCCAGTAAAATACCAGCCAGGTGGCAAACATAAGAGTAGTGTGTAAAAAAATAAATAAAAATAAAAATATATATATATATATTTTTTTTTAATGGGTCTATTCCATGGGCCTGGGCCTGGGCCTGGGCCTGGAGCTTCAGCTCCATCAGCCCCTATGTTAATCCAGCCCTCGATAAACACTATGTATACCCCATGGTGACAAATTAGTAAAACGTAATATGTAAAGAACAAGGCACTTATTAGGTCAACTCAAAAGAGCAACATCAAAAGGGAGTCTTTATCAGGTCACAAATAATTGGAAGTCTTGTCATTGACCTCAGAAGAGAGATTTAATGAGAAATGTTGAACATTATTAAATCAGTGGTTTATTTTGACCTAATTAACTATATGCAACAAACACAACCGAGTATTATTAGAAAATCATCCAAAAAAGTTAATATCTTGTTTTATTCCAGTATGAATTAAAAAAGTATCAGACAAATAAGGCAAAGAAAAAGAAAAAATGTCTAAGTATGGAATGCATGTCCTCTGTAACGGATCGACGGGCACCCCGACTGGGTACCTCAGTTAAAGGATGCTCCTAGCGTTTCCTGAGGACTCCAAGCACTCTGGCAGACACCACAATCACCGAACCGGAGAAGCATATCAATTCTCTCAAGCATATGAATGCTATAACCAGCTGAATAGGCAAAACCAAACAAATAGGTTTAGACTCCTAGCAGTCAAACTGTAACAGCATACAATAAATCCTCCCCCAATAATGAGACGACACTTCACTTTGAGGGTTAAGCAGGAACTGCAGATTTATTCACACAACCTCCTTTTAAGACATTCTCCCATGCAAGGGAGGGATCCACAACAATTAGTACCACAGCCAATAATTTACCAGTTACCTCCCACACATCTCCTCCTCTTAGTGTGACACATAATCCCATTATTCCAGACACAAATTCCCTGGGTTTCTGGATGTACCCCTAAACATAGGGGTACCGCTTTAAATGTTACATCCCCTGGTAGACCTGATCTGGGTGAGACACATATCCAAAAATCACCCAGATCGGACCAGGGGTTCGGGAATTATGGAGGGTTAAAGTTTTGACCGACCGCATGGCAAAAGTATCCGAAAATAGTTCCATGTATTTTGGCCCTGCAGTCGGTCACAGAAAAGGGAATGAAAACACACAAATTGCCTGGGTTATGGGTCCTGGGGAGGATTCAAAGGAATCCCCTTGTTCGTGGGGTTCTTTCTACCGAACGGCGGGCCGTTAGGTAGTTTCTACACGAATTGCTGGAAGTCTGGAGGTCTCAGCGGTGTTTGCCTAATCGAGTGTCCGATTTTAGTTCCAGACACTCAACTGCAAAACACCGCTGTTCGGGAGTTTAAGATGGCCACCGCCACGTGTTTGTTTCCCGAATGGCGGCCACCCAGAGGACGAAGAACACATTACATAAATGGCCAATTACCCGTTTGCAACATTGTTGCAAACAGTAATTGGAGGCACACTTATTCCTGGGTGGTCTGGTTGTTCGGTAGTTTCACTCAATATAATGAATGGAGTGATTCTACCGAACAATCAGACGAATGCTGCATAAACATATACAATTTACCGAACACATAATAACTTACATAATATTTAAGACAGCCTGAATGCAGTCTGCTACACAGTCTTAAAGGGGCATTGTTCCTAAAAGTCATAATATGTCCACGGATGGCCCTTAAAGGGCAGGTAACAGCAATATAAAATACCACATGCCCAAATATTGCATTCAAAAGTACAACTTTACCAGGGGCCATAGTCAGCAGGTAGGAGGCGGGCAGCCAGGCCTCTCCAATGCCCAGTGGCGAGGCGGGTTCCGCCACATCCTCTTTACCAGCATTAACTGAAAGGCCAAGGCAGAGCTAGAAGTTGCACTGAGAATTTAATCATTTCTGAGTCCTTGACCTTTCTGTAGAGAATTTTAGATTTCAATGCTAACCCTTATCTGTTTTCTTCTTTCAGAGTTTATCGAACATATTGACAACCTAGTACATTCCAAACTCAACAGTGAAATTTTTCCTCTTCTAACCGATGCTCTTGCAACAGCAAAACGTAAGTAAGACATCAAGTCTTCAATATATACTTTTTCCACTGTTCATCATCATAATGCCTTGCTTTTAAGACTGTATATATCACTGGTAGAGCCTCATGCAGAACTAGGAAGGAGCTAGTTTTGTGAAAAAGTTGTGTAAGGGGTAATGCTAACGTTACATAGGTAGGTATGCTGACACCATCCAAAAAAGCTGCCAAAACCTAGAGTCTCTGGGTAAAACATGAGTCCCGCATATTACAAAAACATATTCCACAAGAATCAAAATGGTGCAATGGGCAAGAGGATATGTTTACAAGGCCCGTAATCACTTTCCCTTAAACACCTAGGTGTAGGATATATGGCATGCAGTATGTGAATACATTGTTACTCCTTTCGTTTTACATACCCAAGTGAGACTCTCTTAAATTCTGGACATCCGAGGTCCTCTTCACTGGATGAGTGTCTTTAGTAACCTCACTACTGCTCTGACCGACTGGATCTTCTCTGTGTACTCTTGTATAACAATTGAACAATCAATGAAATTGTCTAAAAATATCACTTGGCAGTGTATCAATCAGATGAAAAATGACATAGTTTCTGTGAGCACCATGATTGTGCAGGTTTCCCAGCAGTATCATGTAGTTGTTATACTGTATCCTGCGGCCAAATTCATGAGTGGTGTGTAACAGCTGTGGACACGGGGACATTTTCTTGACTAAAGAGGTGAAGTATATAATGTTTAGTCGGGCCCTTCCATAGAGCTTATGACCCTCCTTCCAGCTTCTGGGGTTATGTCATTGATTGTGTAACTGTTCATTCCAACTGAATTTTGAAACTTACCTGCCTTTGAGGCTTATCAATCCTTCCAATGTCTGTTAATAGAATTGCTAAATGCAACACAACTCTTAGTGGATGTGAACAGGACTATGACTGACCTGAACCAGAGGCAAGGTAAACTGGTGGATGAACTCAGCACCCATAAACATAACCTGCAAAAAGTCCTTTCTGACCCACTCTGCAAAAACTGCAGTGAGCTTGCGGGGATCGTACAGAATTTGGAACTCGGACTGAACTACAGCCAGGTACATATAGAGGGAAACATATAGAGTGGATAACTGGAATGAGAAATGACATGAAATGCAGAGAGTGTAAGGATGGAGAAAAGGCCAAGACGGCATATGGGTCACCAGTCTGGAATGCAGGACACAGTGCTAAAGAAGAGCTTCAGCCTGGTGCTAGTCAGTCCAAGCACGGCCACCAGGGTACCCAAAGGGAAAGGGCTATAATGAGTAGTTCTGGGGCTAAGGTTTGAAAGTGGAGAAATCACGAAGGAACAATAGAATTTCCTGTTGTCTTTTTTCCTTTTGATCACCATTTAATTTTTAATATGAATACCAATTTTTCATTGCAATATATATTGGGGTTATTTATAAACAGTGCCAGCCTGTTGTGACAGTGTGAACATGTACATATTAATATATTGGAGTATTTGACATTATATTACTCCAGTTCATCTGTTTTAAATTGGGTAGTGTGGAAATAAGAAAATACTAAGAGCGATAATCTGCAGATTGAACAGAGGGTAAAAAGCATTAGAATATGAAAGCATCGTAGATAAGCAAACTATGGGACAAAATATGAAAACTGTTTCTAAAATCATCCTTGTTATTCTTTGTTTAGATCCTTACTGTGAGTGAATATGTGAATAGATTAAAAAACGTGAGGAAAGTCAATTTGACAGGAGTCTTTCAGCAGGTAATTAAATAAAATGTTTCTGCTTCTTAAACTGCCCTCTGTGCAAGAAGGTTTTAATCCACCAGTGTTTTCATAGTTATGACACCTAGATGCCTTTCATCCTCCTACACTATGTGTCCCATGCAGCAACTTCCGCTTTCTATTTTATCCTAATTATTCTCCTTTAAAAGTATCTTGTTTGTTTGGCCTTTCACTACCTCTCTTTCTTTTGGCCCTATCATCCACACAACGTCTTAAATCCCAACATTTCAAATTGACAAAGATGGGTGGGTACTCTATTGTGTTTTAAAAGAAGATAGATAGATAGATAGATAGATAGATAGATAGATATATGGATAGATAGATATATGGATAGATAGATAGATAGATAGATAATGGATAGATAGATGGATAGATAGATGGATAATGGATAGATAGATAGATAATAGATAGATAATAGATAGATAATAGATAGATAGATAGATAGATGATAGATGTATGGATGTATAGATGGATAGATGGATGGATAGATGTATGGATAGATAGATGGATAGATGGATGGATAGATGTATGGATAGATAGATAGATAGATAGATAGATAGATAGATAGATAGATAGATAGATAATGGATGGATGGATGTATAGATAGATGGATAGATAGAACACACCTAAAATATGACGCTCCTAGAAAAGAGGGACATTTTGATAAAAAGAGGGACAGAGGGATTTGCCCAAAACAAGGGCTGTCCCTCTTCAGTAGAGACATATAAGATGTGTCCTGTTTAAACAGGATGCTGTCATGTTATGTAATTTTACCAAAGTACTTTTGGAATATCCCATTCTTCCATCCAACAAATACATGTTCGGATATCCTCTCTGTTTACCCACTGATCAGTATTAACTACCTTAACTATAATAGCGCTTCTATAGTATTCCAAACTACAGCCCACCATTGCTGTTATATTGTCCTATCTTTTGATTTGACCATTGAAAATTGTATCTCCTTATACTTTTATATCTCCTTCTCTTGTCTTTGCTCTCTTTGAATCTGCATTGTATTTTCTATCTTCCTTTCAGGGATTCCAAGCTATGAATAAAGTGCCAACCTTAGTGAAAGATAAGACTGTGGAAAGTGTTAAAGGTGAGTTCTAGATCCAAAAGTTCAACGTATCCCATATGTTAGATTTATTCATTTATACTAATGTTTACATTCTTCTTCTTCTTAATTCTTTTGATTTCAGAAACTAGGATATCCATTATCAGGACTGAGAAGGAAATCAAAGATTATGTATCCAAACTTTCCTTACAGAAATACATGGACCCTGTAAACAAGGCATTACTAAATTTGGAAGAGACGAGTGATAGATATGGGAATGAGGTGGAACGCTATGAATATTACAGGTGAAATTACTTCCGTAAGAATGTTAAAATGTAAGCTCTTTTGTGCCCTTAGCACCTTGTGTTTCTGTATGTCCAACTTGCCTTTACAACCATTCTAATGATTGTAATTCATCTTTAAAACGAAAGGCAATATACTTTTAAAACTTTTAAGAATGAAAAAGGTGTTTTGTCTAAGAGAACTGGTCGTTGCAAGAACTTTAAAATATAAAATAGGGTCTGCATTGGTACTCCACCACAATTATAAATTAAAATGAATTAGAAGCTAACTTTCTAAATGTTTAAAAATCAAGAACAACATTCCATTGCATATGTCCTTCAAGGCATACCTTTGTTATTTGGCACTCGGGAAGAAATGTTTGTTGGCACCCCTGAATTGTAAATGTTGATTGTGTCACTGTATCCATGTTGTGCCTCTCTTCTCCCCATTACTCTACTGTGTGTCTTTTTTGTCTAGTTTAACCCCTCTTACCCCATATATCTCTCAAAACCCCCCTTATCCTCATGTGTCTTTTGTAATCCACCTTGATCCACTCTAATAGTCATTGTGTGTCTCTTAACTCACTCTTACCTCTTGTGATGCTTTTTAGCTCGCTTTACTCCTTGTATGTCTCTGAATCCCTTTTAACCCTTGGGTATATCTTATTACCTTCTCTTACCCTCTGCGTATTTGTGATTCTTTCTTGTTAACCCAGGTTATTTTGTAACATTTGAGGACACCAAAGACATGTCCCCAATTAATGCAGCAGAAGCACATTGTTAGACATACTAATGTATGATATCCAAATGCAACCGCTGACTAAAGCACTCAGGCACTTCCGTTAAATCTCTTTCTAATTTATAATTGCTTAATGGAATTACTGTTCATCATCTAACCATATTTTTTGTTATGCCTTCATAAAGATGGGTGATTGGAATTGTCCTGTGCACCATGGTTCTCCTGATTGTTGTCTGTACTTTCCTGGGGCTGTTTCTTGGCATTTATGGTCTTTATACACGGAGTGATCCTTCAGCAGCAACAGTCAGACGGACAGCTGGATATCGAGCCCTTATAGTGTAAGGTGTCTATACAACAACTGGTGTATTATGTTTTTTTTTCTAAGGCCACCATTTTATCTTTCGATTTTTAGTTACCTTTTTTGCATTACAGTAAGCATGCATTCAACATTCATACATTTGGCTCCCATATACAGACACTCCTCACTTACCCGGTCGTAGAACGAATTGGTTGGTAAGTGAGGCGTTAAGGGATTCCCTGCTATGATGCGTTCGTCTACGTTCAGGAAAACTTCCCTGAACATAAACAAATGCACCAGAGCAGGGAATCCCTCTAATCTATGTTCGGGGAAATTTCCCGGAACATAGATTAGAGGGATTCCCTGCTCTGGTGCGTTCGTCTATGTTCAGGGACGTTTCTCCTAACAGAGACATGCGCACCAGAGCAGGGAAATTCCTTTAAATCTATGTTAAGGGAAATTTCCCTGAACAAAGATTAGAGGGATTCCCTGCTTGGATGCGTTCGTTTATGTTCGGGGAAGTTTCCCCGAACATAGATTTAAAGGAATTCCCTGCTCTAGTGCGCATGACTATGTTCGGAGAAATGTCCCCGAGCATAGACAAACGCACCAGAGCAGGGAATCCTTCTAATCTATGTTCCGGGAAATTTCCCCGAACATAGATTAGAGGGATTCCCTGCTCTGGTGCATTTGTTTATGTTCGGGGAAGTTTCCCCGAACATAGAAGAATGCACCAGAGCAGGGAATCCCCACGACGGCTCGCACTTACCACTGGTTGTAGGTGTGAGCCGTCGTAAAACAGGAAGGTCGCAAAACGAGGACCACCTGTATTGCAGAAAGTTCTGCTACATTGTAGAAGATTAAACCAGTTCTCTGACACTTGCTACTGTAGTAATAGAGTCTTATGTTCTGAAATGCCTAAATGAGCACTCCAGAGAACAATATGACTACAGTCTCTACTATATATTTTAGTGTATTAAATTTCACAATAAAAGTCTGCTGAATAGTCATCTACTGAGTCCTGTGAGTATATATATATATATATATATATATATATATATATATATATATATATATATATATATATATAATTTATTTTATTATTATTTTATTGTTTTGGAGAATTCCTATTTGTGTTTAGATTTCTTGCCCCCATTTTGTCACCAAAAGGATTAAAAAAAACAATATACATGGCTTTATTCCTCCTGTCATCATTACTGATGGTTTGTGTCCAATATGATGCAGAAGCTGTATTGCTTTAGAAGACATGAGTGTCAATTTAAAAGAATACTGTAGTGTTAGGAATACAAAACTTAAAAATTATATGGGTATTTTTAAGACGCTGGACATCGTTATATAAAGCTTGAGGACGTCCAGCATTGTTTCATGGAGTTAAAGACCATGTGAATCAAGGAAGGTCCTCTAGTGGCTGTCTTTTATATTTCAGGGTTAAGGAGACAGGGTCACTCCACCCAGACCACTTCACTGAGATGAAATGGTCTGGTTGCTTATATTGTCCCCTTAATCTTCTTTAGTTCGATGTACCGGACTCTGATTTTGCCGCCCCCCTCTCAATACACAACGAAAATATTACAAAACGTCTAAGTGTATTCTGACATTTATATGTATTAATGTCAAAATACATTAACAATGAAATGATATATGTATTATATATGTAGAATATATTAATTACATGCTTTAATGAACTTATAATATATTATACATATATATTACATTTATAATATATTTTAAAAAAACTTTATTCTTAAATCTTAAAAAGTTTTTCCACTTTGGGTCACTGCCTGACATCTCAGGTAGTCCCTCCTGAAGGCAGAGCTGCAGACAGCCATGTAAATGCGAGGCCCTTGCGATCACATGGCCCGCAAGGGCCGGACTGGCATATTAGGCAGTCCACCCAGGCGGGAGCAACGAGGATCATTGTTTTTCTGGCCAGCGGGACTAACGGTCGTTGGCGTGAACCATGCTGCCCTAACAGTGTTTAAGCCCATAGTGTGCCGGGCGGCATAGTACACCTTAACGGCATTAAGGGGGGCAAGAGGGGGCCAGGGACCCTACATGTACTTTTATCACTATAAGGTCAGGAATACTCACTGACTCTTACACACACACACATTCACTGACACACACACACACACACACTCACTGACGGAAACACACATTCACTGACAGAAACACACACACTCACTGACAGAAACACACATTCACTAACAGAAACACACACATTCACTGAGAGACAACCACCTACATATTAACTGACATACACACTTACTGACAAACACACACACACTCACTGACAGACAAACAAACACACACTCACTGAGACAAACATTCACTGACAGACACACACTGAAACAAATACACACTTACTGAAACAAAGAAACAAACATACATACATACACACACACACACACTGACACTAACACACTGGGGCTCTTACACAAACTCACTAGCTTATATACACTTATTGTTGTTTTTTTTTATAATTGATATACTATTATATTGGTATAATGTAACTTAAACAAGTTCCCACCAGTGGCCAGTTGTTGCTGTTCAAGTGAAACTGACAAGCCTTCTCTCTTCACAACCCTTGGTTGCTGGGATATGATGTCATCTATCCCAGCAGCTCTTAACACAAAGTGATTGGCCACGAGCCGCTGCTGCTCCTCGCAGCTCACATCCCCTCTGAGGCAAAGGCTTTCACTTTGCCTCATTCGGCCAGCGCATCGGAAGGGGTAATTATTAAAGAGAGAGTGATTGGAGGGAGAGTGGTTTAATGTGCTCCCACGAATCCCACCCCCCACCGGTCACACGGACATCATTGTGCCTCTTGGCCGGTGCTCCATTAGTATGCCTGGTCTGTATATTAGTAAGTTGATGTACACCTTCTGCAGTGTTAACATGATCTTTCTTTCTCCACAGTGAGATCTACCTATCATTCTCTTTCTCCTGGCTGCTCGTAATATTTGTGTTTATAATATTTCTGGTCGGAGGAAACTTGCAAACACTAATTTGTAAACACTGGGCTAATGGTGACCTCTATAGGGTGAGTAATTCACACTGTATGAATGAAGCTGGATTGGAAAGTAAACTTTTATACACAGTGATCGTGTATAAGAAAACGTATGTATTATTTACAGTTTCTGGATAAACCTGAGAACCTACCACCGAATTTAAACTTGAAGCGTCTTTTTGGACTCAAAGAAAGTTCGAATCTGAGTGACCTGTATCAGTGAGTATCGCTGAACTGAATTAGGACCTAACTGTGATATATATTAGACATGTGCAGCTAGTTTAGTTCCCAATCGAATTTCATCCAAATTCGGCAGAAACTTCCAAATTTCCAAATCAACTGAAAACTAAAACAAACAGATCCACAACAAATTAATTAATTTTGGATCCATTAATTTTGACAAGGATAGCAAGTTAGGGAGTTATCTACTAAGACCTGAATTAAGAAAAGGGCATTTTGCTGTCCTTATGTGGGATTGCCATATTTAAGAATACCAAATTAGGGAGCAGCTTTCCTTGCTGAGATTTGTTCAGCTTAAAATGTATATTAATATGTCATCATATATTAACAAACTGAAATAGGTGAAAAAAACTATACAAGAAAAAATATTTTGCTTTATTATTCTAAAATTGCTGAATAACTTTTTGTGTACCATACATTGCCCCGTAGTTCAAACCAACAACTGTTTTCATTAGTTAAGTAGCACACAATAGGGCCTTGCAATAGGACATACTGTAGCTATGTGTATGCCATACCTTTCCTAAATGCATCCATTAAGGTTCTTCCTATTTTTAATCAATTATTCTTTCTTCCAGAGAATGCTACAGAGGAGCACCAATATGGGATGTTCTTCAGTTTAATTCTACAATTGATTTTGATAGTCTATTTAACATCTCTAAGGTAAATACCTATCCAGAGGCCTCGTATGTCTAGTCATGTGATACTGAACACCAGCAGTAACTATAAGCATTAATTACACTATGTGTATGTGTAATATTATTTATGATATGTCATTACTATGAGTCAGTGAGCTAGGAGTAAAATAGCATTGTTGGTTTAGTAAAAATGTGTTATTAGCCTTTTGTTCAGTCACAATAAAACTTTCTGTTTTATGGTTATTTTATATGTTGTTGTTGTAGATGTATCATCTAGTCCATATTTACGAGTGTAGCTTTAGTTTTCAGGATTAGGGACCCAGGTCTGGCTGACAGTGGGCTTCCATTAAACTGGTCAATGTGAAGCTTCTAAATAAACAAGTTCTCTAGGTCACGTAGAATTGTAGCAAGTGCCCATTAAATGGTACTTTACCAATACCTATTACCTGGTGTCTCCTGAGGTGTAACTATTGGTACAAATGGAGCATAATACCATCTGTACTTGGATAATACCATCTGTACTATCAGTGACCACCAGAAAGTGGAATGCAGAGAATCAACCATCGCAGTGCAAGTATTAAAACTGCACGTTTCATTTGGGTGGTACCATTTACATTGCATTGTGTACGCTTAGCATCACCCTATGCTATGATTTAAGATATTATTGAACTCAGATCAATGCCAAGACTGTTTATAAGGGTTTTAAAAAAAAATGTATAAAAGCTGAGTCACGGTGTGACTTCTGTTTTAATGATTAATGAGTAATGTGCTCCAACGAGCTGTGTAAGGCCAACATCTAATTGCTGTAGCAAATTTTTATTTCCATCCTTATTTTCCTCTTCCCAGTACACAGGCGATCTCCAAAGCAAGATAGAAGACATTCCAGTGGACATGGATGCACTAGATCTTTTTGTGAACATTGCAGTATTAGTACTGTTGGACTATAAAAACAGTGGGCTGGATCGAATCCCTGCCAGCAGCATCATGGAGCAGGTGACTCTGGGAGTGGAGGGAGAACAACTGAATATTTACTAGCTAGAAATTGGGAAAACTAGCAAATGCTAGTAGGCTTTAGGTTTATGTTACTGTCTCGCGTTAAAGGCAGAATGCAATCTAATGTATGTGTTGGAGATTCTACTTTAGATGACAATGGATATTGAATAAGCTCCTGTTTTCTGTTCTAGGTTTTTATGGTACAAATAACTTTTCTTTAGGTTTAGTGGTTGTCACTGATAATCACTTATTTATATTACTGTGGGGTTTTAATAACAAAAGGATTGTATTAGTATACAACAATGGGCACATTGTAAATTAGTCATATAGTCAAATGGCAGGCAAATTTTTTCTTGGATCAACAAACTGTTACCCCACATATGAACTAAAATACTTGAATATTCAAAGGTGTTTATAAATGTGTACAGAATCATTTAAGAACCTGTAGAGGAACTCTGCAAGATTCTATGTTTGCAGCTCAAAAACATTACTTTGTATCTCCTAAAAAATACTCTTTCGGACCTGAAAGATCTTTAAAATATATGTTTTGGTTTTTTTTTTTAAACCTTTTTTAATTGTTATTTCTGTAACCAAACTCAGTGGATGAATGAAATGTTTCAATAGGCTGTTCTCTTTCGTTACGATGTAAACTATGCTAGGGTTGGATAAATTAAATTGTTACTCAAGTGATGGATTTCCTTTATTATTTAGCTTAAGCTTTAGATTTGGAGTCCACATTCTAACGTAACAGGCATTTGACGTATTCATGGCACACAGATTAGTATCTCTTTAAAAATGCCTTGTTTCAAATTCTTACCATTTGAAATATTATGATATTTAAACTACTGGTAATTTTGAAGACGTGAGTAAACCTGTGTAATTTACTTAGATACAAGAACCTCTGCTGAAAGTGGACATGGAGCAGTTTGTATCAGCTTTGGAGACTCTCGCCACCATCCAGGTAAGCCAGAGATATAAACCAGATCTACTCATATGGGGATTGATTTATTAGTGCACGTAAAAACTAGCGCAAACAAGAGAAATATTTACGTTATTTCCTTTAAAACATCAGTGAGATTTACTAGTCTGACTCACAGTATTGCAAAGTAGCGTAAAAGTACAGCTCAACTGTAATAAAGCTTGAAGCCTTCAAAGGAGCAATGTTTAGATATGCCAGACAAGCTCTATGTACATCAAAGGGAATCTCCCAATCCACCATGGCTCCTTTACAACTCCTTTATTGGCTTCTTCTTCTCACTTGATCTGTACATATTTTGCAATACACTGATTGGCCCATTTTCATGCCTTTTTGCTTCGTTTGAATAGTTTTTTTTCCCAAATAATGGACGAAAATAGTCTAAACAGAAACAAATTTCGGACCACCCAGACAATTTTCTTTTTTTTTTTTCCCCGAATGAATCAATTTGGCCTGCATATGTCTAGTTTGCAATATATATGTAAAGTTTATTCATATAAATAATCATAAATAATATTATGTAAAAAACCCTCATTACCTCTAACTCCGTCGCTCTGTTGTTTTTTTTTATTTTGTCTTTCTTAAAGATCCTGTAATTCAGAGGTTTTCCTTCTTACTCTGTCTGGCTCTGTATCTCTCTACATTTTACTCTCTTTTACAGCTCAGTGACACTTTCCTCTCTACTCTCTCCTGCTCAGTGGTTCTCTCATATCTCTCTTTGGCAAAATCTGGCATTCTTACCATCTCTAGCTCAGTGGTTCTGGCCCCTTGGCTCTCTCCTCCTAACTCCCTCTTGCTCACTGGCCATAATCTTTATACTAATTCTGGCTCAATGGCTCTGATTCTTTTACTCTGTTGTGCTCTCTCTTCATCTTAAATTCTGTATCTGATTTTTTTCTTCCTTTCTCTTTGCTATTGTGCCTCTGTCATTATTACAGTCTCTGGCTCCATGGCTCTTTCATTCTTGCTTTCTATGGTTCTGTGTGGTTCTCTCTTTTCACTCTTTCTGATTCAGTGCTTCTTATTGTCTCCCTGGCTCAGGGCTGTCTCACTCATACTTTCCCTGGGTCTGGGAAGTCTTTTAGTGATACTAATATCCTTCTTCACTATGGCCCTCTCATTCTGACTATCCTTGGTGCATTGACTCTCTCTAGCTCACTACACATAGCCTTTTATTTTCTTCAAACTCTGTTTTGCTCAGTGATTCTTTGCTTTTCACCCTATGTGGCTCAATGGTTCTCTCCTTATTCTCCGTGGCTCAGTGGCTCTCTCATTCTAACACTCTTTGGTGAAGTGACTCTCCTCCTTACAGTCACTAAGTCAGTACACATAGCCTATTTCTTTTTCCTCTTACTCATTCTTGCTCAATGATTCGTTCCCTTCTGTGGCTCAGATGTTCTCTCCTTCTTACTCTCTCAGGTTCAGTGGCTCTCTCATTCATACTCTCTCTGGACCAGTGGCCTTCTTGTTCATACTCCCTCTGGCTCAATGACTCTCTCATTCATACTCTCCCTGGCTCAGTGACTCTTTCATTCATACCCTCTCTGGTTCAGTGGCTCTCTCATTCATACTCCCTGTTGCTCAGTGACTCTCTTATTCATACTCTCACTGTCTCAGTGACTCTCTCATTCATACTCTCACTGGCTCAGTGGCTCTCTCATTCCTACTCGCTTTGGTTCAGTGGCTCTCTCATTCATACTCCCTGTTGCTCAGTGACTCTCTTATTCATACTCTCACTGGCTCAGTGACTCTCTCATTCATACTCTCACTGGCTCAGTGGCTCTCTCATTCATACTCCCTGTTGCTCAGTGACTCTCTTATTCATACTCTCACTGGCTCAGTGACTCTCTCATTCATACTCTCACTGGCTCAGTGACTCTCTCATTCATACTCTCACTGGCTCAGTGACTCTCTCATTCATACTCTCACTGGCTCAGTGACTCTCTGATTCATACTCTCACTGGCTCAGTGACTCTCTCATTCATACTCTCACTGGCTCAGTGGCTCTCTCATTCATACTCTCTCTGGTTCAGTGGCTCGCTCATTCATACTCTCTCTGGACCAGTGACTCTCTCATTTATATTCTCTCTGGCCCAGTGGCTCTCTCATTCATACTCTCTTTGGCTTTGTGGCACTCTTACTCATTCATTTTTTATTCTTTCTTTGAAGTATATTTCAAGAATTTCATAAATTATTTTATTTTCTATCATTCTCACTCTCGTATTGAGTATTCATTATCTGTCATGTTTCTCCACTATCATTCTGTTTCAGTATTCTACCTCTTATATCTATTCTTGCTCTCAACCTCTTTCTTTCGCTAATGCTACCCTTTCCTCTTATTAGTTGCTGTCACATATTTTCTTAATTGTTCAGTCCCTTTAATAATATCCTTCATTCATTGATTTGCATTGTAGTCATTGAGCTAAATGCGCTGCTGATTTCATATAACAATTGCATAATAGATAATTGTGAGATAAAATAAGACATAGATGTCTTACAGTAAAATATGTCTGTTCCACCCTTTCTGTAGTCTGAATTTCACAGTCGGTGTCTCCTCTTCGTAACCCCTTCCCAGCATCAGCCCTGTCATTGGCTTCTCCATAACTGCTCTTCCGGTATACCACTGAAATTAGGGCACTAAACAAATAATTTATCATTTTTATGCAAATAAATTACTTTTACTTGATTTACAGCAGGATTAGAGCAGGTTGGTTTACTGTTAGAAATAGCAAAAACCCACTGCACACCAATCTATGCCTAAAAAAAGTTATTTTTTGGTACATTCAATACACCAATCAGTCAGTATACAATATAAAGTGCATAGACATAAAGTGTAACGTAAGCAAGCATATACACCTACAACCTACATAAATAAAGTGCAATAAGATTACCCATTAAATGTGTAAACATATGTTCTGACCTAGGGCTGGAGACCAAGCTTCCCCAACATTTTGGCTACTGTTTTACCGATATCTAACTGTTGAGACTTATGCCACAAACATATTAAAACCATCTCTTTATTTTCCCAACTCAGAGTGATCCAAGTATAAAGAGTCAGTTGCTAAATGAAATAGCTTCTCTCAAAAAGTTTCAGACTTCCTTACTACAAGATCAAGAAAATTATACGGTGAGAATCTTGCTACAATGTGTAACGTGACATGTGAAAATTTCTGTTTCCATCAGAGAGCTAACGTTTTAATTGTTGTAGAGGTATATTCCACTTAATGCAAATGTTCAAGCACTAGCATACCAACCTCGGGGCAGTTTGCATACAAAACAACTGATGTAATGCTAATAATTCACAATAGATGCTGATGATTCATATCTTGTTGAGTTCAGTCTCTCTTGGGCTCAATATTATCTTGGTCAGGACTGCCCAACAGGTAGATCCCCGGATGTTGTAGAACTACAACTCCCATGATGCTTTGTCATTCTAAATGCATTCTAAAGGCATGCAAAGCATCATGGGAGTTGTAGTTCTACAACATCTGGGGATCTACCTGTTGGGCAACCCTGTTCTACAGTCTAGATTGGTAGGTTCCTTTGAAAAGCAGCCACATTCAATAGAATGTAAAGGCTAGGGAGTGGCGAGGTGGGGTTGAATCTCAGATTCCCAGTTCCTTACCTGCACCTGGATTTACGTTTACGAACAATCAAGTACTTAGAGATTATATATAGAATGTATCTTCTAGTTAAATAAGGCCATTGCAATATAGAGTGTATTAGTCAGCATAGACAAGAACTGCAGCTAAAGCTTAAAGCAGGCTTCCTCAAACTCCGGCGCTCCAGATGTTGCTGAACTACAACTCCCATGAGTCTACGAATTAAATAGATAGGCTGAGAATCATGGGAGTTGTAGTTCAGCCGAAGTTTGGTGAAGCCTGGCTTAAAGGAACAATGAAGTGGTAGCATAGCTCCCAACTCCGGTGTCCTGCAAATTGGGATGCCAGTGGGAGGGAGGTAAATGGGACGGGCCAGTGATTTGGTTGTGTCACTAGCTCTGTCCCCAAAGAGGTGGAATCATCTGGAAAGGAGGCGGGGCGCACAAGTTAGTGGAAGGTGAGTCTGGTGTGAATGCATGACAGGCTGCCTGTCCATCATGCAGGCCGGAGCGCAGAGATCTGACCCTGGAGGGAACACAGTTTCAGTACTCCCTGCACTGTCCTTGTACACTGAATATAGCGCAAGCACATCTTTTGATTCACTTGTGCTATGATTGTTGGTGCCAGTTTCCTGGTATTCCCAAAAGCAGGACACCAGGGAAGGTTGGTTGAAAAGCATGCATTACAAATACAAACCTGGAAAATTGGAGACATATGGGCATCCAACTGTTTCTCATAGAAAATTATTTAATTCAATGCTTTCCTATAAGCTGCAACCTCACATTGTGGAGGAAGCACCTCTAGTGACTTATTTTTTAAAATTGTATTTATATATTCTTTATTTCTTTTCACAATTGAATAAATAACAAACCCATCAAAACATTGAATACATACACGCATCATACATAAGACAAATACAATCATTCTATGGAAGGGTGGTTTATGTCTTCTTATAAGTTTAAAATTGAATTATAATGAACTTTCCCTTCCAGGCTGTGGAGTTAAATTTCCTTACTTTGATATATATCACTGTAATACTTATGGGTCTAGATCCTGCCCAGGAGTTAATCTGTTCTGATGACCAATTTTAGATAGTTTTCATATTTCGATATTTGATTACGGTTTACTCTTGGGTTTGATATACTAATCCTTTTCTCCATTTCGAGCTGGTAAAGCAATTGATTTATAAATGATCTTTAGATGGAACTTCTTTGTTTCCTGGGTCTGGCAATAAGAGCTTTAACCCCATAAGGACCGAACTTCTGGAATAAAAGGGAATCATGACATGTCACACATGTCATGTGTCCTTAAGGGGTTAATTGCCATAAAACAATAAATTGCCAAAGTGGTATAATATTTAGAATGTAGCTGCCAATTGAGATGTAGCAGTGCCACTTCTGGTTTCCTTTCTAAGGTTACACCGGTTACATCTTTGATTAAATCAAAAGCATGTTTCTAATCCTAGAACAACAACACCAAATATGTTTCATCTTGCCCTCTGATTGAATACATCTCCAACAAATACCCAGATTAATCTGTGATATCTTGGATAATCTAGTTGCCACTAAGTACCATCTATATAACATTTTTTTTTTTAATTCTTTATTTTTGTTGTGCACATATATATCACAGGCAGGTAAGAGGTGCACCAAAAGCAGTCCTCCAACATATCCCCCGCTCAACATGCGGGGCACTAGATGAACAGGCACATTTTATAATATAATATTAACAAGTAGAGACAGTCGCTTGTGTAGGTAGCTAGGTAGTTAATTCAAGTTAAATCATTGCGGTGGCTATGCTTTTGCTATCTAAACGTTAGTTACATCGCTTTAGTGCTATTAGTGAACAATTACGTTACACAACGTATTTTGCTTGAGTAGAGTAACGCATTATGAGTAGGCATTAAGCATGCATCGATTAGCAGTAGAATACTGTTAGTTACTATGCTGTAAATCACTAAACAATGCTGGCCAGGGCCGCCATCAGGGGGTGACAACCATGACGGTTGTCACGGGCCCGGCGGTCCTGGGGGGCCCGGAGTGCACAGGTAATCCTCTGCATGCCCGGGCCCCCAGCCCTTCAATCTGCATATATACGTAGCGAGTACCGCTATGTATATATGCCTCTGCGGGCACTGCTGGCAGGGCCCAGGATATACTTACCTTCCCCTCCAGCACTCTCGCGAGCCACAGCAGTAAAGCGTTGCCGCGGGTTGTCATGACAACGCTCCGCGGCACGCAATGCATGCTGGGCTCGCATAGAGCAGTGGCTGGCAGGAGGGAGAACATGGAGGGAGTCTGCTGGGCTCCTCCTTGCTGCCCCAACAAGCGGAGCCACCGGACCACCAGGGAATCCAGTGTCCCCCCTTCCTGGCTACAGGTAAGAGGCAGGGAGGGGGGAATACATATTTTTTAATTATACAAATTCTTAAAAAATAAATAAATAAAAAAATCCCAGAAGCATTTGTCACACATACACCACACACACACACACACATATCAAACAGACAAACTGCATCCACTACACAACCATACACATCATCCACTACACAACCACACACATCATCCACTACATAAACACACACATCATCCACTACACAACCACACACATCATCCACTACATAAACACACACATCATCCACTACACAACCACACACATCATCCACTACACAACCATACACATCATCCACTACACAACCACACACATCATCCACTACATAAAACAGACAAACTGCATCCACTACACAACCATACACATCATCCACTACACAACCACACACATCATCCACTACATAAAACAGACAAACTGCATCCACTACACAACCGTACACATCATCAACTACACAACCATACACTATACAACCATACACATCATCCACTACACAACCATACACACACTGCATCCACTACACAACCACACACATCATCCACCACATAAACACACACACTGCATCCACTACACAACCACACACATCATCCACTACACAACCACACTAACTGCATCCACTACACAACCACAAACATCATCCACTACACAACCACACACATCATCCACTACATAAACACACAAACTGCATCCACTACACACATCATCCACTACACACACACACACAGTATCCACTACACAAATACACACTGCATTCACTACACACATAATCGACTACACACACAGCATCTACTACACAAACACACACTCTGCATTCACTATACACACACTACTTACACTACACAAACACACACTCTGCATTAACTACACACACACACACTACATCCACTACACAAACACACACTCTGCATTCACTATTCACATACTACATCCAGTACACAAACACACACTCTGCATTCACTATACACACACACTGTCCACTACACAAACATACAATCTAAATCCACTATAAACAGCGTATCCACTTTACTCACGCACTTTGTATCCACTACACACATTTTATAGCCACTATACACACACACAAACAAATTCAGTACACAGACACTTCATCCTTGTGGGTGGACTTAAGATGGGCCCTGTGGGTGCATTTAGGGGCGGGTTATGTGGGCGGACCTGGGGCGGGTCATGTGGACTGACGTGGGGGCGGGCCCCGGGGCGCCCAGACCGCAGGCTGTGTCAGGGGCCCCAAAATTTCTGGTGGCAGCCCTGATGCTGGCACACAAGATATATCATGAAAGAAAAGAAAGAGAAAGAAAGAGAAAAAAAAAAAGAAATTATAACATAAAACAAAGCCTTGTAAGTAAGCAATTTGGTCACAGTTTAAGAAAAATATGCTTAACAATAGTATGCTCCACTGTCTGAAGTACAAGGCTCTATATTAGTAGATGAACAAGTGTAGACTGCACACTGAGCAATACATTTGAGATCCTTATATAGGTTGAAGTGGCTTAAACAATATGCTAGACAATTCCTAACACCCAATCTGCTCTAATTAGAGTATAAGAAGTTCAGTGTGCTAGTGAGTTAAGCAGGCTAGTGCAGGGGTGTTAAGTAAGCTAGTCATAGGTCAGACATGCTGTGCAAAATTTGTAACATGCCTGACCAATGCCAGATGAGATTTACAGTTATGTTATCTATCTGTTGCGAAATCTCTTATCCTCTAACTGCCATAATTAACTGATTGATTCTCAAGTATCTTATTGAATACAGTACTTTAAAAAACCGTTGGGGTTTACACAATAAGAAAGAAAAACAAAAACTATCTGTCGTAAACTCAAAACTGATTTCCAAAAGTAGGCAAAAATATCAAGCTGTGACTTGAGCGGGAGAATATTTTCACAACTATATGGTCCTGAATATTACAATTTGGATTTCAACTCGCTATACACAGTTTAGCAAATGAACCCCCTTTTCTGTACTGCTCTACTTCTTTTCTGAAGGGAGCGATATTGTAACACCTCATATTTCCTTGTCTTTGGACTGCTAACTACTTATAAAACGGGCAAAGGAAAATGCACCCTGTTTGCAACCTCATCTTACATACAAAGGCACTTAAAGTAAAGCGGGCAGACTAAGGAGCGTTAAATTCACAGTTACCGTAGTCACATTAAAAATCAGGGCAATAATCATAACTGAAAATAAAAATGAAGTGCAGTGCAGTCCCATCCTTGAATTTCAGGTTGATATGAAATCGGCGGGGACCCATGAGGGTGCCATCCGGCTGATCGGGTCGACTCCTTTCCTCAGCCGATGCCCTGTCTCTGGGGCGGTCGTTGGTCCTGTTGGAGCTGACAGGTTTCCAGCTGCGATCTGCTGTGTGTGGGAGTGTAAGGCTATTCTGCCGCTGGGTGCCGGTCGTTGGATGCTAGGACCGCAGAGTGATAGGGAAGTCGGGTCCTGTTCTGTGGCTTGAGGTCGTGAGTGTCGACGTTTGAGGAGCCCTGCACCGTTTCCCGCCTTTTTGGATGTCGACTCCGTTCCAGACTGGATGCTACTCTGGATTTGTGAGGGGGATTCATCTGCAGGTTGCGCCGGATAGCTGGGCGGATCCAGGCTGCCACCTCTCTCATCGCCAGCCTGTAAAGCTGTCTCTGGGCCTTGAGCTTTGCCCATAGGTAGGTGCGCAGTCGGTCGATGTACTCCAGTGCGTGCTTGGGTGGTTTAGTGAGTGTTTGTTTGTTCCTAAGCTGCTTCTGAGCCGCCATCTTGGCTGGGCCCTGTAGGTCTCGCTTGGTTGAGGGTCTTGTCGTCGTCCCTGCCGCCATTTTGGCTGGGCCCAGTAGTTCTCGTTTGGTCGACAGCTTATTCATCCCCATGTGGGGTCTGCTAGTGTGCTTGTCGCTTGGTCGGTTGCTTGTGCCGGGATATCCCTCACCGGCAAGGGGGGGTGATCGGGGTCTTAAGCGTTGCAGTCAATTCCCACTGGTCCGTCGACGGGGAGGTCGTCCACCTCTCCCACGCCAGTGCGCACAGGTAGGCCGCAAATCAGCGTCTGCTTCAGAGTGCCTCTCTGAGTCCGGTGGTCCGGCCAGGTAAGTCCCCGGGTGCCACCGCTGCTCTGCTGTGCCAGATTAGAGGGCTCGGTGTGAGTTAGAGATTAAAAGTCACTTGTTAGCAGGGTTTTCTCCCGGAGCTCCTGTTCAGTGCGACCAGCCTGCTCAGCGGTCAGGCCCCGCCCCATCCATATTTTTTTAATTTTTATCTGTGTTTCTAATAAATTTAGACAGTGTACTGATTTTTTCAATTTCATATAGGCTAATCCCCAATACTTGAATTGTGTATTTATCAGACAGTCTCGCTCCCATTTCTTTAAAAGGAGAGGGGGTCTCTAATATTATTTCATTTTTCATTAACTCTTTTGTTTCGAGTGAATTGCCTTAATATGATGTCCCTTAAATATTTTACTTAGTAAATTACCTATTCCATTATCTGCATGTAGTCAGTGTTATTTCAAGAAGCTATGTAGTCGCATACAGTTAAACATTTCTTTATTTGATAAATCAGACTTTACTTTTAATTCCTGAAAAGAGAGTAACTGGAAACCCTTGTATAAATCTTTTACTATTGAAACATTCTGTCTTTGCCAACTCCTCAAGCTGATGTCGGGAATAATTAATTCTATGGTACTAGCTCCTTCAAAGATTCTATTAGAAATATGTCGAACTTTTTACATCTTATACCATTCACTCATAGTTTGATGAATAATGAGAGAGTTATTCTTTGATAGTGCCTATTTAGATTTGCCTATATCACACCATAGGAGAGATGCTAAATTATCTATATCTACTTTATTAGATTCTATCACATACCATTTTCTGCATCCACCGACAGGGTCAGAAAGGGGATCCTTCTTGGACTGAGCCCAGTCCAGTGACTCAATCACTCTCCTTGTATTATTGTATGATTGTCTACCCAACAGGAAACCAATTTGATCCTTGTAAATTACTGATGGAAGCACTCGTTTGATTCTCTCTGCCAAAATAGATGCGTATAATTTTACATCCGAGTTAATTAGAGAGATTGGCGACAGTTGGCTAGTTCAGTAGGGGATTTATCTTGCTTTAAAATCGGCAGACTATTTGCCCTCAGTAGGTCCTCTGATCAGTGGTGTATCTTGGTTTTGTGCTGCCCTAGGCAGGACAAAACTCAGACCCCCCCCCCCCGCGCACGTGCGCGCCACCCCCACCCAACCCTGCCCCGCCTTCTAAATACACACACATTCACTGACAGATACGCATACACTAGCTAACAGACACACACAGTCGGACACACACACACTAACAAACACACACAGTCGGACACACACACACTAACAGACACACACAGTCGGACACACATACACTAACAGACACACACAGTGAGACACACACACACTAACAGACACACACACACTAACAGACACACACACACACACACTATCAGACACACACAGTCAGAGACACACACACTCACATTAACACATTTTTTTTTTTAATTTACTCCCCCCCCCCCCCCCCGCCTCCTTACCTTTGGGAATGCTGGGGGTGGGGGGGTTCTCCCATTCCCTGGTGGTCCAGTGGCTGCAGGGAGGCACTGGCGGGCAGGCTGGGCGGCCGGCGAGGGAGCTCTTCCCCTGAGCTCTCTGCTCAGCTCCCTCGCGCGCCGCCCGCAGAGTGAGGCTGGGAGGCGGAGCCGGAATATGACGTCATATTCCGGCTCCCAGTCTCACTCTGCGGGCGGCGTGCGAGGGAGCTGAGCAGAGAGCTCAGGGGAAGAGCTCCCTCGCCGGCCGCCCAGCAACCAGCCCAGCATGTCTGTTAGCCGCAAGGCTAACAAGACATTTGCCTTGGGCATTTGGGGGCGGCGTTTTTTGCCGCCCCCTGGAAAATGCCGCCCAAGGCAAATGCCTTGTTTGCCTCGCGGCTAATACGCCCCTGCCTCTGATGCCTTACTTTTACCAGCGATTTTATTAAACATCGCTGTTAAATGGGGGATAATACTTTTTCCAAAATATTTATAAAATGCATTAGAGAAACCATCTGGATCTGGTGCTTTAATATTGTCTAATCTATGAATTACGTTAATAACCTCTTCTTGGCTAATTTCTCTATTTAGCGATTTCAATTGATCTTTTGACATTTTTGGTGTTTAAGAATTATTGAGATAGTTTATAATTAAATCCTCTTGGATTTCAGCTGCCAAATTATATAACCTTTCATAGTATAATTTAAATTGAATTCCTATTTCTTCTGGTTTGGAAAAAATCTCATCTCCTTTAACTATTTTGTAAAACTGTGTTATCTATTTTTTGTTTTTTCAATTTATTCGACAGCATTCGATCTACTTTGTTGTTTCCATCATAGAATTCAATTTTTAATTTACGTTGATTATATTCTATTCTAGCCGATATCTTTTGATTAATCCTGTCTCTGTATTCTTTTAACAGACCAATATTTTCTATAGATTTTTTTTTTTATTTTCAGTTGAAAGATTAAAATATTTTATATAGAGGTCAGATAAGCTAGCACCTCTCTTGCGTCTTTCCTGACTCGACAATTTAGTCCAATATCCTCTAGTTACTACATTATACGCATTCCATAGGCATTCAGAAGAGATTTCCTCTGAAGCATTTTCTTTGAAAAATAGATCTGACATCTGCTCCATATACTCCGTATTATCTTTTGAATCTAATAGAGTATCATTCAACCTCCATGCTCGAGGTAAACGTCTATATATTTATTTTAATTCAACTATTATAAAATCATGATCAGACCAAGTAGTATCTCTAATAACAATATTTTTGATAGAGTTCACCAAATCATTATTCCCCATTACCATATCAGTTCTGGCCGCTGACCCATGAGGAATAGATCTATGGGTAAAATTATTTTCTCCTTGGTGAAAAAGTCGCCAGCAATCATATTAATCATGTTTCTTAACATGATATTCAACGATGCTGCTTGTCTTACTACATTGCTGTCTATGGTCTAGCCGGAACTCACAAACTTATCCCAGACAGGGTCTGCCACACAATTAAAATCTCCCGCGATCAACAAGGTTCCTTTACGGATTCGTTCTATCAATTTGATGACTTTTGCTAGTAGTCTTGTAGGTGTCTTATTTGGTAGATAGACATTGACTAGCGTATAATCTACCCCATTCATTTGCCCTATTAAAATAATAAATCTCCCTTCCTGATCTAATTTCTTATATTGACACTGAAAATGTACTTCTGTGGGAAAAAATTATTGCTACTCAGCATTTTTTTTTCCTTTGAAGTGGAATAAACTATAGGAAATTTGTTGAATTTCCATAATTGCCTATGCCCCTTAACTCAATGCTTCTCCTGTATAAAACCCACTTGTGCTTTTTCTCTCATAAGGTATAATACAGGAAACCCCTTTTACCAGGAGAAATAAGACCCTGGGCATTTATTGATTACCCTAAGCATTACTCCATATGACCCCTAGTAAGCACCACAGCCTTGACGTCTTAAAAAACAACAACCAACATACACAATAAAAAGACAATACATACTTCCTATCACTCCTGACTAATATATCTCTTGAAGACCTACTCTATCTTCAAGTCCTGAGTACCTTCTTAGTACCCATAGGGAGGGGAACTCTCCCTTTAGAAACTCTCATTCCACTTCAAATGAAATAGTGCCTAAAATATCTTAAATAGTTAAGTAAGAGGAGAGAAGGAGAGGGGAGAGGTAGGGAGAGACCAAACATCTGGCCCTGCCCCTATATCCCCTATTTCTCTTTTGAAACAGATGCCATTCCACTAACTAGGTGAGTAAATCATAAAATTAAATAGTTAATAATAATTAAGGGGCTAACCTTTTGATGGGTCATTATTGGCTTAGATGTTAATTTACAAATTGTTTCCCAAATATCCTTTCTTCGTTCCCTTGTAATGATTGAAATGATTAAGTGTCAGTAACATAAACGTGTATTTTCTCTCAATATTTTTTTCACATTAATCTAACTTTCCCATACATGTCTCTCCTATTTGTACTTATACTCCTATTGTGATTGGAAGTGGTAATTTTCTTTTCCCTTTTCTTTCCCCTTTCCTTTTCCTTCCTCCTCCCGATCTTAGAGTTATTCAATAGATAGCTTCTTAAATCCTATAGCCCTTTAACTCTCAGTGATGGACTTCACATACACAACGTAATGACAAAATGTTTAATTGCACAAATCAATAACTTTTTTCCTCATTATATAGAGAATCATTCATTGTATGGTACCTTCTTTTTTAGTCTATCAATTTTAGAGAGTATACCCTTATTAATTATGCTATCCAACTATGTAATATGTACATTACTAGTTATCCTTCAATACCATTTACAAAATGTACGAAAAGTGACATATTTTAGAATGCTGTTTTCCATATTAGTTATACATTATCAGTCCTTGGGATGAGAGAAAAATAAAATAATTAATTTCCTTTAATCATTATCATTATCTTACATGTGTATTTCTCTCTATGGATTTTGTTTTCCTAGGCGTATTTCTCTCCTATTTGTATCTATGGCCCTGTAGCAATTGGGGCTTATAAATATTCCCCCAACTTATGATAAATCTATTAATCGCTTATTAATTAATACTTCCTAACTGTCGTGGCTTATAGATTGATCTTTAGTTTAAGGTTAAACTCTATTGGTAAAGAGTGGTACATCAGCTAAAAGGCTCAATACTGGTCAGGGTATCCAATTCTGTGACTATACCATATCAATTTCTAATAACCCCTTCTGCGCTATATATATAACCATTTATCTCTCAGTGGTGAGAATTGTACTAACAGAGTAGTGAATTACCCCTTTGTGAGTCTGTCAGACTCTTTATCTATGGTGAGTTCTTCATTATGTGAAACATCCCTTTTGATCTGTAATTCTAATTTAGTGAATATCCCCTATCAATGCTAAAAAAATAACTTTGTGTTACATATATATGACCTATTAACCCTCAATACTGGAATTAACATACATAGGTGACAAAAGTTAAAATGCTCGTATCCTTGTTAATTATCCATTTTGGACACTGCATCAAATTCTGTGAATATCAATACCAATACCATATCAATTTCTAATAACCCCTTCTACATTATGTGGATACCCATTTATCTCTCAGTGCTATTGATTGCCCTTAGCAAAACAGTGTGTAAGCATGTAGTGTCTCAGTGTCAATTAGACTCTATATCTATCAGATTGATAGTCAACTTTGTATTATAAATAGGACCATTTATCTCTCAACGCTGGGATTGTCACATACCAAATAGAGACAGAAGTTAAAATGCACATATCCATGTTAGTTATACATGATCGACCCATAGAAAAAAATAAATAAATAAACTAATATTAATAATAAATAACTTGCAAGTAGGAGATGGGTTTAAATCACTTAGTGTTATACCCTATTCCCCTCCTGAAATTACTTAATTTTATTATCTTTAAGCCAGTCTCTCACTTTTTCATGTGTATTAAAAGACCACCAACTGTTGTTGAAGAAAATTCGTAGTGATAATGGTGGACCCCCATTTAAATTTCAGATTGCGTTGTTTCAAAAGAGGGAAAATATGAGAAAATGTTCTTCTCTTTGATCTTGTGTAGTAGGAAGTGTCTGGTAAGATGTTAATAGTGTTACATTTCTCATTAGTAATTGTTATACTTTTATATGATTGCAGAATCTGGGTCTTGAATTCCTAGGAATGAAATGCCACTATTATGTCATGTGGGTATTCATTTGTGTTTGTCTTAAGGTGAAATATTCTATGGCAGCAATCAATTTGTATACTATGGGTATCAGTAGGTAGATCCCAACACCTGAAGAAGTCAACTAAGGACTCTTGGAAATTATTATCTGCAAATTATTCAGGGATGTTCCTGAATCTCAAGTTGGCTCTCCTAGATCGGCCTTCCAGATCGCAGATTTCTTCCTCCAAATATAACATTTTTGCCTCTATGTTATCCTGCTTCCCTTTTAGATCGCTGAGTTGAAAAACCTCTTGCCTCTTTCCCTTCCTCTATCTTTTGGATTCTCAGCATTAAAGTCGATAGGTCTGTTTTCAAATCTGAGAGTTTTTGTCATTTATGTCACTCTTTATCTCTTTAAAGACTTCATCTAAGCTAGATTTTAGGAGGCTGGGAGTGACAATGCTGCTCTCCGTCTCTTGCTCTGTCGACGTATGTGTAGATAGCATCAAAGTTTCTGTCGTGCTTTTTTCTGTGTTATCTGCTGTTTCATGAGGTGAAAAAAGCAGATAATCTCTTTTCCTGTTTATTCCATTTTTAGACATTTGTATTGGTTTGTTTGTTGTCCTGTGTGCGTTTCAAAGTCATAGTGGAAGAAGGGTGTAAAACTAAATCTTCTTTGGTGTATTGGTATATTCTCTTATTGTAGTTCTCTATATCCAGTATTATCAAATTGGTTATAGCTGCATTGAGTAGTGTTGTTTATACAGAGACCTTGCCAAATTTCCGAATATAACAAAGACAGGGGGGGAAAAAACTGTTTAGACAATAAGCCCCGTTGGCTACTGCAAATATAGCTGGAAATATACGTATTTGTTTTGCTTATTTTCTGTATTTAAAGTTTGTGATGATATATTTGTTGATCTGAATTTCCTTGATGTCCCAGCTGGGTACGTTAGTCAATCGTCTTAGCTGGCACTCTGAGACTTTGTATTCTGTCTCTGTTAATAATAAGCTTTGGTTCAGTTTGGGCCTGCTGGTCCTAAACCCTAAACGAAGTCTTGTATGCTCAATTGTTCCACTTATTTCCGTGTTGTTATTAAGGTTAGCAAAATTACTTTTTTTTCCTTTACTATGCGTCCTTCCCTCTCACCTCCTGTTTAACCAGACCTTGAGGAATAAATTATCGGCAGATTTGCCTATAGGTGTCTCTCAGCCAGTTGTATTTTTAGGTAGGAATAAATTGTCTATTTATATATTATTGTCAATAGTCCACATTTAATTTTAACTTTTACAGCCTCAAAATTGTACTGCAGTTGTTTCACCTACTTAGTCCAAGCTTATGTAAAAGACATACAAATGTAAAAAAGTTACAACGCCATTGGCTATATGCCTTGTAATCGAAAAATATCAATACCAGCTTGTATCTTACTAAGCAGTTTGGTGCTTGCCTGTCTTTGGCGTCCATGCTGTTTGCGGTCCTTGATGTCCTGCCGCTCGTATCCCGGCAATAACATGCACGTTATTTACGGCATCTGCTCACCCAATCTTCATGCAATGGACTCTCTTTTGTCTCCATAATCTCGTGGTAGCGTTCCCCTCCCCTCACGGCATGCGTGCGCTCACGTCATCACACACCCCTTGCATTCTCACTTCTACTGACTTCATGGCCAGCATCTGAGCAGAGTGATGTTAGTTGCTCCGTTCCTATATTCTCCTACCAGTGCAAGCAGCATCAGCTAGAGAGTTGCACATGCTCGGTAGTTCCTATGTGTGGAGAAGGCTCTCTCTTTTCAGTCAATCCTTTGGCATAGAATCTAGGTTTTTCTCCCAATCTATACATTTGCTAGCAAATCTGCTAACACAATGTATAGATTAAATGTAATGCTTTGTTAAGAGAGCATAAGTTGTAGCTACTGTGACATGTAACCTCATAACATTATTATTTATGATTAGGGAAGTCCCGAACGGTTCGCTGGCGAATAGTTCCCCGCGAACATAGCATGTTCGCGTGTTCGGTCCGCCCCCTATTCGTCATCATTGAGTAAACTTTGACCCTGTACCTCACAGTCAGCAGACACATTCCAGCGAATCAGCAGCAGACCCTCCCTCCCAAACTTCCCACCTCCTAGACAGCATACAATTTAGATTAATTCTGAAGCTGCATTCATTTTTTATTTTATTTTTTTGTATTATTTATTTATTTATTTATTTATTTATTTTGTGTTTGTGTTTATTATACATTATCCTCCATAGCCAATAACCTGTCTTTATTATACATTACCCCCATAGCCAGTAACCTGTGTTTATTATACATTATCCCCCCATGGCCAGTAACCTGTGTTTATTATACATTATCCCCCATAACCAGTAACCTGTGTTTATTATACATTATCCTCCCATAGCCAGTAACCTGTGTTTATTATACATTATCCTCCCCATAGCCAGTAACCTGTGTTTATTATACATTATCCTCCCATAGCCAGTAACCTGTGTTTATTATACATTATCCTCCCATAGCCAGTAACCTGTGTTTATTATACATTATCCTCCCATAGCCAGTAACCTGTGTTTATTATACATTATCCCCCCATAGCCAGTAACCTGTGTTTATTATACATTATCCCCCCGTAGCCAGTAACCTGTGTTTATTATACATTATTCTCCCCATAGCCAGTAACCTGTGTTTATTATACATTATCCCTCCCATAGCCAGTAACCTGTGTTTATTATACATTAAATAAAGATATGGGGGGGGACCTACTGTCCTTCCCCAGGCCCCCACCCCTGAGCGGTGGGTGGGGGCCCTAAATAAAGAGAGGGGGGGACCTACTGTCCTCCCCCCCGGCCCCCACCCCTGAGCGGTGTGTGGGGGCCCTAGATAATAATGGTGGGGGGGACCTACCGTCCTCCCCCCCGGCCCCCACCCCTTAGCGGTGGGTGGGGGTCCTAAAAAAACAATAAGGGGGGACCTGCTGTCCCCCCCGGCCCTCACCCCTGAGCGGTGGGTGGGGGCCCTAAATACAGAAGGGGGAGTACCTACTGTCCTCCCCCCGGCCCCCACCCTTGAGCAGTGGGTGGGGGCCCTAGATAATAATGGTGGTGGGGGCCCTAAATGAAAATTCCAAAGAACTTTCCCACGCTGTGTAAAATGACACAGAGCACTGTGATTGGATGGCTTGAACTCCATCCAATCACAGTGCTCTGTGTCATTTTACACAGCTTGGGAAAATTCCAAAGAACTTTCCCACGCTGTGTAAAATGACACAGAGCACTCTGATTGGCTTAAACCCACCAATCAGAGTGTTCTTAGCCTAATTGCAGGGCGGGGCAAGGCTTTATAAGCCTTCCCCCGCCCTGCGTAGCTCAGTCTGCGCGGAGCCCTCCATGGGTGAAGATGGATTATTTTTTTGCGCTCTGGTTTTTTGTTTTTCGTTAGTTTTTTTTTTGCGCTCAGGTTTTTTATTTTATTTTAAGTTCGTCGGGTATGGTGGCTTTTTATTTGGCCTTTTTGGGGCTGAAAAATTAAGATTTTAGAAAAAAGAAGACGTCAAATGGTAAGTTTAATTTTTTTTTACAGGTTAGTTATTTTATTCCCCCCTCACTATTTTTAGGGTAAGGGGGGTAGGTAGGGGATAGCTTGATTTGGGTGGGGGGGGGTGACTAGGAGCTTGGGACCCCTAGTCACCGTGATTGGGGGGGATTTTCATTTAGGGCCCCCACCTGCCGCTCAGGGGTGGGGGCCGGGGGGGACAGTAGGTCCCCCCTTATTGTTTTTTTAGGGCCCCCATCACCGCTCAGGGGTGGGGGCCGGGGGGGAGGATGGTAGGTCCCCCCCACCATTATTATCTAGGGCCCCCACCCACTACTCAGGGGTGGGGGCCGGGGGGAGGACAGTAGGTCCCCCCCTCTCTTTACTTAGGGCCCCCACCCACCGCTCAGGGGTGGGGGCCGGGGGGGACAGTAGGTCCCCCCTTATTGTTTTTTTAGGGCCCCCACCCACCGCTCAGGGGTGGGGGCCGGGGGGTAGGATGGTAGGTCCTCCCCTCACCATTCTTATCTAGGGCCCCCACCCTCCGCTCAGGGGTGGTGGCCGGGGGGGAGGACAGTAGGTCCCCCCCCCTATCTTTATTTAGGGCCCCCACCCACCGCTCAGGGGTGGGGGCCAGGGGGGAGGACAGTAGCCACCCCCCTATTGTTATTTAGTAGGTCCACCCCCCCTTATTTTACGTGCTTTAAAGCACGTTATTCCAAACAATTTAGGAATGTTAGGTGATTTATGCCCTTTATGGATTAAAACCAGTCTCTGCATCAACTATGTAATTTTCCATGGGAGTTTTGCCATGGATCCCCCTCCGGCATGCCACAGTCCAGGTGTTAGTCCCCTTGAAACAACTTTTCCATCACTATTGTGGCCAGAAAGAGTCCCTGTGGGTTTTAAAATTCACCTGCCTATTGAAGTCTATGGCGGTTCGCCCGTTCGCGAACATTTGCGGAAGTTCGCGTTCGCGAACCGAAAATTTTATGTTCGCGACATCACTATTTATGATGCATGTTAGATATAATGCAGCCATCTTGCTTCAAAGTATACTTTGTGATGAGTATTTTTCATTGTCATATTGTTTATAATGTCACTTGTAAGCACCATAACCACTACATCATGATGTGTTGGTTATGGTGCCTGGCTTCCCCTGATGCAGTCCACACAGTAAGTAGTCAAACTGTTTGTGAACAGTTTGATACTCAGTTTCGGGCTCCAAGGTTCTTTTCTTCATGATACAGCTATATCAATTATGTGCAACCAGGGGTGTATCCTGGTTTTGTGCTGCCCTAGGTTCTCACCGGTATTTTACTTTTAAGTTTATTTTGGACATCACTTCCAGTTCTCACCGGTATTTTACTTTTACGTTTATTTTGGTTCCTGATTGCATCCAGACGAAATTTGATATCCGTTTCTGGGGGACCATCTTTTATACTGCATCTTTCTGGATATATTCTACATGCCTTTACAGTAGAGAGCCGACTTATATGGCTCTCTAAAATCATATTATTACTCATCCATCGTGTGCGCAAAACCTCCTCTTCTTTTATCCAATTTTGTACATGTAAGTGTTTTAAGGGTGACAAAAACACTGGTTTGGGATTTAAAGGTTTTAATCTTGAAATTGCATATCGTTAAGCGCCATCTTACCCAATTTTTGAGTGTTTTTACAAAAATGGTATAGCTAAAGCCAATTGAGAACTGTGGGCATCAGGGAACAGATAACTGTCAAACAGTTCCTACAGGTTTAAACTCTGTACCAGCGGATGGCACCAATGGACTCCTGGCACTATATGCACTAAAGCGGACTGTAGTGGTTATGGTGCTTAAAGTGAAAATTGGATTTGCCAACATTTTGCTTGTGTAGAAAAAACATTTACATGAATATTTATGTATCTGCGCTGCATGCATTTTTTTGTAAAATACCCCTAAAAACGATTTCCATAACCCAGGTTCCTTTAAGCAGTTGCTGTGGTCAGTGCAAATCCAGTTCCCATATGTACAGACCCATATCAGTTACTTTTCAATGCTGAAAGAAAAATGTCAGCCTTTGATTCTGACATCAAATATGGCATATGTACCAGATTAAAGGGTAAGATTAGGATGATGTTAAGGAATGTAATAAGGTTAGAATTTTGAGAAATAGGTGTGATTTCAGACATACTGGTTCAGAGGTCAGAATATTAAAATATGGTTCTGCCTCCCAGCAAACTCTTTTTTTCTAATTCATCAAAATAGTGCAACTACACACTTCAAAACGGCTACTGCCTGGAGATGTTCCACATTTTCTAAAGGTAATTAAGTCTTTATTATGGAAGGAAAAAAAAGGAATACAGCTAAAAATAGAAGAGCCCACAGCAGATGAAAGCGTATTGTTCCTTCCCGTCTTTGCTACTTTAATAACCAGACCCCATTGGGGTTGTTTTATAATCAGAGTAATTAAGTTTATCCCTAGCAACCCTTAATTCTTTTGATGTACTCAGCCGTACAGCATGATCAGAACAATGCTAAAGCTCTTTCTCTAATATGCTGTCTATCGCACTCCTTAAAAAGCTCAGTTTCAATAAAAGTAATTGATTGGGGTGTGAAACATACATCTAAATTGCAAGTGAGTTACACAAGAAGAATTTTAAGTCCGTATTAATGAAGGTAATTGGAAATTCCAGTAGCATTGTGTTTTTGACTATACGACATTTAGTGCTGACATGAAACTGAAAATACCACACTATATAAACTGTCTGCCATATTGCGACATATATTATACTTTAGAAAAATCACCACTATGTACAAATTATTTCAGAGGAAGCACACATTTTATAGTCACTGGTGTTTGCTGCCAAGCAACCAAGCCTGTCTGACAAGATTCAACATCAAAGACATGGGCAAATTATAACATGCATTCAGCTCCTAATGTGTTAATAAGAAATGGCGCTAGTTGTAAGCTCTTCTGGACATGGATCTCTTCACCTACTGATTCCGTATGAGTTTTGTTAGAAGTAAATGTTTATCTTTTATTGTACAGTGCTGCAGAACATGTTGGCGCTATATAAATAATTGTAATTACAAAGAATTCTGGGAAATGTAGAACAACAATAGCTTGTTAGCCAAAGTTAGACCATGTTTATGAGAGAGCCCCTGTAGACTTTAACAATTTGTAATAACAATGCATGTAATTACTTTGCAAATCAACTATAAAAGTATAATTAATTTTATTTAGGTCAATGCACTTGAAGAGATTGCAAATTGGTAGCAAAGAGCTGTTTCTGTTTTAAATTTTGTAAACCATCATGAAATGTTTGACCATAATATTTTGTATTGCCCTGCAGAAGAAGCTTAATGACAGTTTAAGGTCCCTGAGTCTACTGATTGTACCTTTGCAGGTGAGCTATATACACTGTCAGTATAAAGACTGGTTTGGTTGATTTAGTTTTTTCCTTCCTTTTCTTTTTTACCTGCCTCTGTGTAGTGGAAGTTATTAAAACGTATGTATATTTTTAGTAATATCAGTGAATTAGAATATACAAGGACTCATCTCATCACAGTCTCTATCTCTCAGTCTTTTAGTGCCTGTCTGAACCTTTCTCCCCCCTCATTTTTATACATTTATATTCTCTGTAATTCTTCCATCTTACTTTTCTTTTCTATTTTGACCCATTAGTGTGAAAAAACTCTGTACAGCTTTGTCACTATATTTTGTATATTTATGTATATTATGTATATGTATGAATTTTTTTATTTATTTTTTTAGATTGTTTGGTTTTTTTCTATTGTTTTTCTATTTTAATTTTAATAATTTTCACCTAATTATGACTATAATTTGTTTTTTAAAAATGTATAGTTTTCATATTTCAAATATAATAAATTTCTAATGCTTAAATGAGCACTATAGGGTCAGGAACACAAACATGTATTCCTGACCCTATAGGGTTAAACCCACCATCTAGTTACCCTGGTCCCCTCATGCCTCTAAAAATAAAGTAAACTCTTACTTGAATTCAAGCCTGCAGCTGCATAGTTTGTCCCTGTTTCCTTTAGACCTGCCCACTGCCTGCTGACATCATCAGAAGTGGTGGCCTGAGCCAATCACAATGCTTCCTCATATGATTGGCTGTGACTGACAAAGAGGCAGATCAGGGGCAGAGCCAGCACAATTCAAACACAGCACTGGCCAATCAGCATCTCCTCATAGAGATGAATTGAATCAATGAATCTCTTTGAGGAAAGTTCAGTGTCTGCCTTCAGTGGGAGGAGACACTGAATGCTTGGATGCATTTTAGGCAGCCATGACCCAGGAAGGATCTCTAACAGCCATCTGAGGAGTGGCCAGTGAAGTTATCACTAGGCTGTAATGTAAACACTGCATTTTATCTGAAAAGACAGTGTTTACAGCAAAAAGCCTAAAGGTAATGGTTCTATTCACCAGAACATATTCAATAAGCGTAATGTAGTAGTTCTGGTGTCTACAGCCTGTCCCTACAGAGGTGCTTCTTGTGTCAGTGACATTGAAAGCTCCCCATAGAGATGCATTGATTAAATAATAATAACAAAGTATTTAACATTCAGATTACTCTGGTTTTCTCAAGTACATCCTGGGGATGTTACTCTAGCAATTTAATAGTACTCATTTTATCTACCTTGGAAGGATGAATGTCTGAGTCAATCCCAGCCAGCATTTGAACCTGCAACCCGAGGGTTGAACAGATTTTACTGATGATGCATTAGCCCCAATAGTACAGCGCTACGGAATTAGCTGGCGCTATATAAATAACAAGATGAAAATAATAATAGCCACCCAATGCTTTCCTATGGAAAAGCATTGGATTGGCTGAGATCATCAAATCTGAAGATCTCAGCCAAAGAGGTAAAGCATGGTAGGGCCAGCTGCGCAGAGACCGATGCTGGAAATAATGTGAGTAAAAACATATTTTTAAATGGGGCAAGAGGTGTGAGACACCTAAACTGTGTGTATATATTTCTGTAAGAATCCTTTTCTTGAACTCAGTATATTAACATTGATTGTTGGCTAAGCTCAGGTTGAACTCAGTCATCAATCAATCGGATGTCAGGGAAAGCCAGTTAACAATTTTGCTATTGCAGCCACAAACAGTACCCATTACAGTAAGGTACTGACTATATTTAAGCAATAACGTTAACATGGGACAGAACAAAAGACTGAATGAAACGCCAATCAAAAACGACTCCCCTCACTCATCCATTGCGTCAAAGACTTGAAAAAGTGACAGAGTTAGTGAACCATATGTGTATTTGTACATTTTCGGCATGATGCCCTGCACTAACCATTGAATATCTTTATTATTATTATTCAAATAGACAGGGATAGACCGTGCTATAAAGAATGTCCAAACCCTGCAAACACCACTAATAACAGATTTCATTGAAGAACTGAAAATGGTAAGTCAAAGGAATTAAAATATTGTGTATCTCTGGTATGTTTCTTTAAATATGATTTTAATAAGGAAATGTGTTTTTAATGTTACATATTCCAATTTATTTTATCAGGAAAGCAGATGCCTTCTCAATGAATCTCTTGGATACTTTACCCAATACATGGAGTGGGTTAAAAAGACAGTAAGCAATCTATATTATTTGACATATAAAATGAACAGTAAGACTGTGCAGTAAGCATACATTCAATAAATAGGTATATTAACTTTGTGAAAATAAAATACTATTTATAGTGTATATATTTCTTTAATTTGTTTATTGAATTTGAGATGTACTTCCGGGGCTTCCAAATATTAGATCAAACGGAGACCGTCAGACATTTTCGCAACTGCAGTTACCTGAGATTTAAACTGTGCCTGCAAAGCTGACAATATGCTGTACTGTTACAGGTCATGGAGGATATCGCTTCTTGCCGTGCATTTCCTTTAACTCTGGACAGAGTTCGTGTTGTAGTGTGTCATGATGTGACTATGCCTTGGGTAAGTATCCTGCCTTAACTCGCTGTCTTCTTCATACCTAAACTCATATTCTTATTCAGCTCCGGCATTAAAGTGGGCTCGTCACCTAACATACGTGGTCATGAAAAGGTCCCCTCCATGTAAATAACAATGCTTTAAGGACATTATAAGCACCATAATCACTACGGTACACTGTAGAGGTTATGGTACCAGCTGTGCCCTTGTGCTTTCCTATTTTAATTTTAAAACAGTTTGACTCCCTACCTGGGGTTCGCCAGGTGCCTCTTTTTCTACCTCAACTACAGCTCAGTGAAAGCGGCAAACACTCTTCGCTGAACTAAGACTGATGATCAAGAACTTTCACTCTCAGTCAATGCACTAGCCCTGCACTACAGGTCATAGCTCTCCTGTAACGCAAGACACAGGACATAGAGCCTCCTGGGCTGAATCTTCTTGCTCCCCTGGAGCTGTAGAGGAGGAGAGGAGCAGCACCTGGTAAATACTGCGTAAGAAGTCATACCACCGGAATCTGTTTGACTCTTTACAATGGGTGGCACAACAGCACTCCTGGCACCATAATCACTACAGTGCGTGAAGTGTTCTTTTTATCTACACTTTGTGCATGACCATGTACTGTATATGAGGTGATTATTCCACTTTAATGCCAGAGTTGCAATAAGGTATCGTATATACTCGAGTATAAGTCGAGTTTTTCAGCACATTTTTTGTGCTGAAAAACCCCAACTCAGCTTATACTCGAGTCAATTGTCTGTATTATGGCAATTTACATTGCCATAATACAGACTGGGGGCTGTGGGGGCTGCAGAGCGTTTACTTACTTCTCCTGCAGCTCCTGTCAGCTTCCTCCTCCTCCGCGCCGGTCCGTTCAGCACCTCTGCCAGCTCCCAGTGTAAATCTCGCGAGAGCCGCGGGGTCATAGTGCGGCTCTCGCAAGACTTACACTGTGAGTTGACAGGGGAGCTGCACGGACCGGCGCGGAGGAGGAGGGAGCTGACAGGAGCTGCAGGAGAGGTAAGTAAGAGCTCCCTGCCAGCCCCCCTCCTACACAGTGCCCATCCACTGGACTACCAGGGAGTGAGAGCCCCCCTCCCTGCCATGTATCAAGCAGGGAGGGGGGACGAAAAAAAAAAATAATACAAAATAATAATAAAAAATAATAATTAAATGAAATAAAAAATAATAATAAAAAATAATAATAAAAAAATCATTAAAATAATTTTAAAAAATAATAATAAAATTGCCCACCCCCCACCAAGGCTCTGCAACACACACACACACACACACACACACACTGCACTCATACACACACACTGCACTCACACACACGCTGCACTCACACACGCTGCACTCACACACACGCTGCACTCATATACACACGCTGCACTCATATACACACGCTGCACTCATATACACACGCTGCACTCATACACACACTGCATTCATACACACACTGCATTCATACACACACAGTGCATTCATACACACACAGTGCATTCATTAAATACACACACTGTAAATAAATATTCAATTAATATAATTTTTTTAGGATCTAATTTTATTTAGAAATTTACCAGTAGCTGCTGCATTTCCCACCCTAGTCTTATACTCCAGTCAATAAGTTTTCCCATTTTGGGGGGTAAAATTAGAGGCCTCGGCTTATATTCGGGTCGGCTTATACTCGAGTATATACGGTAGTATTAGATTAAATTTCCTTTCCCATTTAAGCATCCACATAATGTACAAGATACATGGAAAAATCCCAGAATGCTGTGCACAGTCACATAGATACAATTATGAGAGCTGGTGCCAGGCATCTTACATATTCACAGACATAAATATAAATATTATCTGTTAACTGAAGGTAACATGAACACTGCATAAGTACTGAGCTAAATAAAAACTAAAATATTTTTACAGCACCCTTCACAACGCTATTCCTATGTTGTGGCTCACTTGTCCTCAAGAGAGACAGAAATATACCAAATCAGGATAAAAAAAATCATACATTCATTAAACAAACAATCGCATCTTCTGATATTACTACATATAATCGCTCCCTTTTACTCCATTTGACATCTACATAAAACCCTCTTACTTTTTCATCTAATCTCTTAGTATAACCTCTCCGATTATTCCATACTAACCCTCTTATTATTCCATATAACCTCTCCCTCAAACACTTCCAAATTCTTCAAATAAGCTCCCAGTAACCCCTTCTACTACTCCATATAACCCCTTTCTTTAACATCATATAACCTCTCCTTATAACCCCTCCTATTACTCCATATGACCTCGCCATGTAACTCCTCCTATTACTCCATATAACCTCTCTATTTACCATTATATTACTTCATGAAACTTCTCCCTGCAACTCCCCTCATATTAATGGATTTATCTTCGTTCTAGAATGCTTTCTGGTTCTGCCTTGGTTGGTGCACATTTTTCCTGATTCCCAATATCATTTTAAGTATTAAATCATCTGAACATATTGAACCCAGACCTCGGTGAGTACAGTTTTATTGCTCTAATCCATCATACAAATATTTGGTATATTTCCACAGCGCTCAATGTAATTGCACATGTTAGTGTGTTCCTTTGAGATTGTTCATTGAATCTCAAACTGTCCAAAAAGGGCATTGTGGGACAATTCAGAAGAATTAGCATGATTAACACACACACCAAAAAGTAGAAAGTGGTTCTAAAGTAGAGGGAGCCCTTTTCATATTAAAGCAGGCAAATATGGAGCTTTTCAGAGTTTCTAAACTAGGAGGTATCTGAGAACCTCGTATGCTGACATGACCCCTCTACTTTGGTATGTGAATTGCATCATTAGCAGCCCTTTTTAATCTCCGTCCACTCGCAAAGGTTGGGATTTTTGCTGACAACAGGCCAACTTAAAAAAAAATAAAAAAATACACAGAGACTTCATTCACAGAAACCATAGTTTTATATCACCTTTGCAGAGATATTATTACATAATACATTTTAACTGTATGCTTTCGTTGACACATACCTTGGGGGATGCATTCAGTGGAATGAAAGATACTTTATCTCCCTATTGCCCTGAGGTATTGGTCTAGGTAATAGGAATTAATATTTAATATTTTACCCTGTACTATTGTGCTCAATATATGTACTATTATTGATAGCAGATATTTCAGATTACAACTAGTGACGCCAATGTGTGGAAAAAAATGGGTCATCATATCACTGTTTTATTATACCATTATGTCTTTTACTAGTCTATGTATACTTAGATTACAGAAAAATTACAGTGGGTTCCAAAACATAAAAGCAATATACATTATATAATAATTCAATAAACACAGCAATAGTTATGGGTAATAAAATACAGTGGAACCTCGGAACTCGAACGTAATCTGTTCCCGAAGGCTGTTCAAGTCCCAAAGTGTTCGAGAACCAAATCACCATTTCTCCTAAGAAATAATGTAAAATTTATTAATCCCCAAAAATTACAGCATTTTACATTTATATGTATGCATTAAAAATGCAATGATCACTCTAATAATAAGCACCTTACATTTATTTGAGTGGTTCCTGCCTTTCAACTTGCTAAGAATTCACTGTTGGCCATTATTACAATTATTTATAATAATTATCTGACTTGAAAATGAGACATGGCTCTTTGTTGTATGTTTGGGTACCGAAGATCGTTCGCATATCAAGACATTTGGCTCTTTGTTGTATGTTCAGGTACCGAATCATTTTTTACTCATGGCTATTTGATGCATTTTCGGGTACCGGAGATCGTTTGCGTACCAAGACATTTTTTACTCAAAATGTTTTGACTTCCGAATGGTTTGAGAACGGGACCATTCGAGTTCCGAGGTTCCACTGTATTATAATACAAAGTTTCTTTCATGATGTATTTTATATACTTACAGATAGCTTCACAATCCATAATTTTATTTTATTTACACAGCTGCAGTAATTTTCTCCTTGTTAATCATTCTCATATTAACTTGTTTCCAACATTCTTTTCTCTTGTCTTTGTCTGTATTCTACAGCCTTTCTATGACACTCTAGTCCATACTTGGAGTCACCATCTCTCTCTTCTGCCTGCAGAAGGATACCATATGAAGAAGAGAATTCTTATCTCATGACAGAGAATCCAGCATCTTAGGAAACATGGTTCTATGTTGTCTCAGTTTTATGGAAATGAGTCATAAAGAAGATATGTGAAAAAAACGCAAACCTCTGGTTTCTAGCCACGGTGGGTTTTTGACTAATAGCGAGATGCAAACAACATCTGGCATCTCTCACCCATCATGTTGTAAGCCAAAAAGGTGTACTCCAAACAAATTCTGAATTCTACCTTTCCTCAGTTGGCCTGTAGGACCCTTGAAATGGGGTCTGCAGTAATGGAGGTTGTCTACCCTTGGCTTAATCAGCAGTAATATTGATGACTTATGTATTTCAACTTGGAATCTCTTGGGATAAGCAGAACTCTGACTTTCTTTTAAACTGCAAGAAACACGTTTGTTAAAAGTCCCTTTGAATTTTCATTCTTACTTGCAGCTGATTATCATACAGCTCAATGTCAGTTGTCTGTATAAAGTTCTAAACACGTTGCTGCTAAAAGAAGACCATTTGTTAAATGAACAAGGACTTTGATTTCCACAAGTTGCGTGTCTACCTTTTACTGATGTTCTGCTGTGCAAGCACAGTAATTTCATGTGTTTTAAAAAAAAAACGTAATAATCTTAACGGTGCTGATCTTCAGTTCAGGTGACCTGGCACAAGTACCTCAGGATGAAATTTAGAACTTTGTATCTTTAATGAGATCATTTTTATGTCAGAACTGAAATATATTAAGAAAGTGATCCTTCAGCTTAAGGGCTGACAAGGGTTTTACCAAAAGCATGTACACACATAATTGGTGTTACTTCGTTAAAGTATGTGATCATACATAATTCCTTGGATGCTTATTAGAAAATTACTTTAACATGCTTATACTAGGGCTCTGGCCAATAATGACAGCTATTGTGCAGCTAATTAGACCCATTGTCAACCAGGTGATCCATTAATAAGTGGACCATGTAACATATGACATAGACAAAATTAAATACAGCTCAGAGTACTTTGGTAAGCCACTTGAAACATTTTTATGGTCCCTTGAAAAGATTCTTAGGCTCGCGATAGATGTAGCACATATAAAATTCAGCCAGAGGAGCAGTGGTCGGAAAATGTCTCCTATGTGCTTTTATCTAGAAGTACAATTTACACATAAAACAAAAAAACTTTTTTACATGAGAAACGGCCAGTGCTAATTTTATTATGCAACATATTTTTTAGTTGATTGTTTCTCCTCAGTATGACAGACTTAAAGTACTTTTTTAACCTGCAAATTTAAATGGGGTCGATATGTCTTTAAGTGGGCTATTTATTGTATACAACATTAATCAGGAAAAAAATGTGAAGCAATTTCAGTATAGGTCATACTCAATAGCCACCCGTTAGACAGCACTTGAATGTTAATTTATGAATATACTTATTTTTGAAAAACTATTGTAAAATAGGTCATTTAAAAAACTATTTTATACATACTAAAACTCTTTACTGTGTAAACATACATAAGTGGCGTGGTAAATCTTAAAGTGGATGTGATTTCACAAAATGTAGAGGATTATACATTATAAATGTAGGGGATTGATGTGTTTAGTATGGTTTTGATGTTTGTTTCAAAAAATGTCTTAAATGATTGTAGACTGTTGTGGGATATAGAGTATATTTATTGCACAGTATAAATTGAGCAGCTCGATTGATAAAGAAATAAAGTATGATGTTGTGGGATAGTATGTGTTGAATTATAATTAATGATGATGTCTTAGAGCAGTAAAACTGCTTGGGACTTGAGTATACCACAAATAAAAGAACTGTATTACTGGTAAGCAACGTAATCTCTGGATTCTCCACACTTACACCAGGTATTACTGTACCCCTGAGCAGGGCCTAACACTTTGGAAGAAGTAGCAATGTAGCTAATCTATTTTAATCCATTGTTAAACCCTGCCATACTAACTGTGCATAATGCCTTTGTAGTTTGTTTACATTCAATGCAGAACTCCCAACTGCCCTCAATATGACACAACATCACTCATTTCAGGCTTCTGTCCCGCTATGTCAGGTTTGTGTCACTTTTGGTGACACCAGGGAACTGTCCCCAGAAATTGCTATAAGAGCTCTCTTTGCATGATCCAATGGGGTCGGCCAATGTGAGTGGCAGCAAATTTGGCACACATTTAGATGTACTAACTATTCTTCAGCCAGGCATGTCCACTTTGTGGACGGTACGAGAGACACAGGTCCCATCACTGGACCACTTTTGGCCCACCCACCTGTTAAATAGGACAAGTGCACCAATGTAAGTTTAATTCCATCCATCTCTTGTCCATTCTTTCCTGTAAGTTTGAACCTCACTCTCCTTACTTGAGCAACTGCTTGCTAGTCCTTAGTGTACACATTTTGATTGGCTTACATGGCACTTTTTGCCTCTCAAGCTGCTTCCTCTCCTAGGTATATCAGTAGTTTATGTTTTAGTTTTATGGCTTGCCATGTGAACGTTGACAGTCGCTCCTGCATCTTAATATAAGAATTATCACATTAAAGGAAAAGAAGAAACACAACAAAAAACAGCACACCTCCCAAAATCATATACAGTGTACAATAAATGGCAACTTGGGTATTATGTGAGTTGGAGTTTGCAAGCGTTGTCACGGCTTACCATGGCAACGCTCCGCGTGGCAAACAAGCACAGCTCGCGAGAGTTACAGGTACAGGAGCTGCTGGAGAGTTAAGATGGTGCTGGCTGGCCCCCATCTACATTGTACAGCGTCTGACTCCCTCCACCAGACCACCAGGGATGCAATCTCCCCCCTCCCTAGTCAGGTAAGAAGCAGGGAGGGGGGATAAAATAGTGTGTCAAATAAATGTGGGTCATATACAAAAAGGCTCCCCCCCATGCAGCCCCCTATTTTACACATTTACACACTCTATAACCACAACACAAACACACACTGCATACACTATACACACACACACACTGTATTCATCATACACACACTAAAACCACAACACAAACACACACTGCATTCACCATACACACACTAAAACCACAACACAAACACACTGCATACACTATACACACACTAAAAGTACAACACATACTGCATTCACCATACACACACTAAAACCACAACACAAACACACACTGCATTCACCATACACACACTAAAACCACAACACAAACACACTGCATTCACCATACACACACTTAAAACCACAACACAAACACACACAGCATTCACCATACACACACTAAAACTACAACACATACACACTCTGCATTTACTACACAAACACACACTTTATCTAAAACACACCAGTATACAAATTTGCACTCTGTATCCATTTTACACACCACACAGACAGGGCATCCTTGTGGGCGGACTCAGAATGGGCCCCGTGGGCAGACTCGGGGGCAGGACCGGGGGCCCAGACTTTGAACTGTGTCAGGGGCCCCAAAATTTCTGATGGCAGCCCTGAATGTAATGATATTTTAGAAGGGTAAAAAATAAAGTTTTTTTTGTTAATTTGGCACCTGTTTTCTTTCAAAATAAAATAAAATGTTTAGTTTCCAGTTTTATAATGCTTTTTCTTAAATGTTGCATCAATGATGTAAAAAACAACAACACATTTTAATGAGTGGGCAATGAGTGTTATATAATCAACCCAGGTGATTATATCCTGCCGCTTCCATCTCAAAAACATAGCTTGCATCCGCCCCTATGTAACACCAGACGTGACTATGGTGCTAGTCCATGCAGTTGTTCTTTCTTGCCTTGACTACTGCAATCCACTTCTCGGTGGTCTAATGTGTTCAGATTGCACTGCTGCAATCTATAATGGATGCGGCAGCGAGGCTCATTTTCCTGTCTGCCCGCAGCTCCCACGCCTCCCCCTCTGTCAGTCCCTACATTGGCTTCCAGTTAGATATAGGGCTCAATTTAAGATTCTGGTTCTTGCTTACAAGTCCCTACATTATGCTGCTCCAACCTACCTATCCTCCCTAATACACAAGTATATCCCGTTGAGGCCCCTATGCTCTGCCAAAAACCTACGTCTATCCTCTGTCAGTACTTCCACATCTGATGCTCACCTCCAAGACTTCTCCAGGGCTGCACATTTTCTGTGGAACTCCCTTCCCTTCTCTGTTAGACTTTCAATCAGTCTCCACTCCTTCAAAAAATCTTTGAAAACACACGTCTTCATGAAAGCATATAATTTAAACTGTTAGTGGGTTTTCATCCCTATCACCCCATGTGTCCTCTCCTGCAACTGTCAAAAATAACCTAAGTTCTCAGTGAATACTTTTCTAGCAACCTTTTTCATTACCCCTACTTATACCTTTTGTGTCACTATACCCCACTCCCTGTTCCTGTGCGTCCATTTGTCTGGTTACAATTACGTGTCTGGTAGTCCACCCATTGTACAGAGCTACGGAATTAGCTGGCGCTTTATAAATAATAAAATAATAATAATAATAATGAGGAGATATGAGGAAGTTTGGCTCTCTTGCTGGTTATTAATGACTGCACTGAAGTACTGTATTAATTTAAGAGAAAGTAGAGTGACTGGCTTTGGCCCACATTTTTGAATGCAATATATACAGAGTGATGATACATTCAAATCTTGCAGTTGATGGAAGTCTACATGATCTTCTGCTCAGTGAGTTCTGTCCAGAATAGGAAGTAGATTGCCCACTGTCAGCCATCAATAACGGGAGTATGTGCATGTCTCAGTGCCTCAGTGCCTCAGTGTCTCAGTGCATGTCTTCAGCATTTGGCAGTTGTTTCTTTACCATAAAGCATTTGGAGACAGTCATTATGCATGCACAGCCTTTTCTTCTACACAAATGAGATGTTTTGAGATCTCTTCTTCAGTTCACTGATCCACTATCTTGGGAAATACAGGCAGGAGGAATCTCCTCTTTCTCGGCTGGAATGGCTGATGAATGAGAAAGTCCACCTCTTAAAGATTAGCAGACTGTCATTTTATGACATTCCTCCAAATGAAGAAATTTGGAGGACTCCTTCAACAAATTACATCTTTGTTCCACTTCCACCTTAGTACCATCATTATATTATTGAAAGCAGCATGAGAGACTAGACGGTGATTGTCCCAGGGTTGTATAACAATGAAAATTGTCTCATATTCCAAAGCATTAATTGGTAATTTTTGTAAAGATGTCCTGAGTTGGAGCAGACAATGTTTATTATCAGAACGGTTTAATAGGATCTGCATAAGGAGCAACTATGGGAAAAGATTAGAGGAGAGATTCCTCACTACAGAAGCAAGAATCATCCATACAGGTCTAAAGAGAACCTCTCATCTGTCCTATTAATCCCCATTCCATTGATGGAGGAAGAAAAACTGAACAGTCTTAAAGGGAACTGCATCTGCAACCAGGAGCACTGAAGCTCCTGTACTGTACTAAATAGGTAGTCAAATATGGATCTTCATCTTTTATTGTACTACAAATTCCACAACACTCCCAGGTCTGCATACACTACAAGTACCTGACAGGCTTCCTAGAATTTGTAGATCAATAATGACATCTGTAACTTGCGTCAATACTGACGACTATTTAATGAGAGACGGGAATGTGTCCATGGGTCTGTGCACTTGTGATTTGCATTAAGAATCTGTGTGACAAGGAAAGAAAAATGTCTCTTAGATACTGGTGATTTGATTTTAACAACTTGATTATTTTATTATTTTAGCCAGTTAGGGAATACACTTCCCTATTAGTCAACTTATTACCTGTCATAATATTTATGTAATAATTCTATATGCCACCATTTCCCATTGGACTTAGTATGTTCATGTGTCTCACTGCTGGAAACATGTACTTGCAGAGTGTGAAACTAGCAAGAATGTATATTTCAGCAGAGTGTGGCCCACAGGAAATGCTGTTGCCTTCTGCGGGAAGCATTTAGAAGTGATTAGGTGGACTCGGTAGTTGGGGCACAGAGAAATTACTGTAATTAACACTTTTGTAGGGAGATGTTTGATTTTACAGAATCACCCAGGGTCACATGATATCTGGTTCTCTGAGGAACTCAAAGCCAAGTTACTAATTTTGAAATATAGAAATCATGATCCTGCTATATCTTAATACTTGTGTGAATAATATGATCAACTATTACTAGTTTTTTTGTTATTTTTTTCAAGTTTAAGAGTGACTCTATATACCTTTGAGAGTGACTCCATATACCTTTAGCACCCTAGGTTTATCCAAAAGAGGAGAAAATAGTTTCTTATATATTGGGTTACCATGAAATTAGAAGAGGTAACTTCTATAAAAGGCTATTTGTTCAGACTTTTTAATTTTTTTAAGACTTTTTTAATTTTATTGCTTACATCTCAAGCTGTTTTCTGTGAGAGGACTGACCTGCAGCTTGCAAGTGTTTGTTGGAAAATGAGTCTAAACTCCAACCAAAAATAAATAAATACATTTTAAAAATTCATATATACTTTTTAGCAGTAATATCAGTGAATAGTTTTACCCCTCTACCTCAGGTAGACCAAAAAAAGGGAAAAAAATATTAAAGGGCTATGGCAGAAGCTCCAATCCCATGCACCTTTGGAGTAAGGTATGGGCATGGGATATTCGTGAGATCCATATGAAAAAAATTAGAAGACAGCAAATAATGGTGCAGTATATCCCAACAGGTATTAAGTACTATTTTGTAAGAGGTCTACATGGTCCTACTCATGTTTTCCAGAGCTATAAGACTAGCTCTAGTGTGGATGTCATAATCCCCACTTATGGGATACGTGAAGTTTTGTAGTAGATCTTTTTGGTATAAGGACCATATGAAATATAAAAGAAACAATAATAGTGCTCATTGTATAAAAGCCAGAGGTGAAATAATAAAATACCAAGTGGTACTCACATTTTATTGCAGGTAGACTGCTCAATGGATAAAGCTTGAGTGGTATAATCCTCACCAAGGATTCTTTGGAGTAAAATTGTCACTGGAACAATAAAAACTCTGGTGCCAGGTAAAAATAAATAAAAGAGTAAAATAGCTGACTCACAAGTTGAAAGTGGCCCAAATACCTTTAATAAAATACAGCAATTAAAATACCACAACGCGTTTCTCCCCTTTAAGGCTTTAAGTGGATAAAAACATGTACCTGCCAACACTGGCTTTATATAGGCCTCAGATTAATTGATTTTTGTCCTAAATGACATCATGGTCACGTGACCATTTAAAAAAAAAAAATATATATATATAACTTTATTCTAGAACATGTTTCAGCCATATTAGGGAGGGCAATGATACATGTGTCAGCCATTTTAGGGAGGGCAATGAAAGAAAGTGGAAGGAGGGAATGAATGAATAAAACATATATGTGACAAGTAGCAAGTGCAAATATGGTTACTCAGACCAGGGTTTTTTTTTTTTGGCATACATTTTAAAATATGATAGTAGAAAATTATAATAAATGTAGATATAAAAAGGTCACAGTAAATTGCAAATGTCACAGAAAAATATATATGAAGATTTAAAAGAACATATGTAAATATAAGGTAAGAATAAAATAAAATAATTTTAGTATACTTGTATCACATTATAAACAAAACAAAATATGCAAATTTATAGAAAAAAGTTAAAAAGATCAAAATCAACATTTAAACCTTCAGGGTCAAGCGTTTATAACTGGAACTCCCAATACATTTCTTTCTGACCCAAAGTTTTTTTTAAATCACCTCCCCTCCAGAGTAGTTTACATTTTTGAATTCCAATACATTTTAGATGTTTACATGTAAATGTATATGTGCTTGTATAGTTTATAATTAGGTTTTTTTTTTCACCTGTGGCCAGGGGCGTATTAGCCGCGAGGCAAACAAGGCATTTGCCTTGGGCGGCATTTTCCAGGGGGCGGCAAAAAAAGCCGCCCCCAAACGCCCAGGGCAAATGTCTTGTTAGCCTTGCGACTAACAGACATGCTGGATGGGCTGGCTGTTAGGCGCGGGCGGCACCGGCGAGGGAGCACTTTCCCCTGAGCTCTCTGCTCAGCTCCCTCGCGCGCCGCCCGCAGAGTGAGGCTGGGAGGCGGAGCCAGAATATGACGTCGTATTCCGGCTCCCTGCCTCACTCTGCGGGCGGCGCGCGAGGGAGCTGAGCAGAGAGCTCAGGGGAAAGTGCTCCCTCGCCGGTGCCGCCCGCGTCTAACAGCCATCCCAGCAGCCCGACTGACAGCCCCAGGAAGAGGGAGAAACCCCCCCCCCCCAGCATTCCTAAAGGTAAGGAGGCTCGGGGGGTTGTTAAATAAATAAAATAAAAAAAGTGAGTGTTATGTGAGTGAGTGTGTTTGTCTGCTAGTGTGTGTGTCTCTTAGTGTGTGTGTCTGTCTCTTAGTGTCTGTCTGTTAGTGTGTGTGTCTGTCTGTTAGTCTGTCTCTTAGTGTCTGTCTCTTAGTGTTAGTATCTGTCTCTTAGTGTCTGTCTCTTAGTGTTAGTGTCTGTCTCTTAGTGTCTGTCTCTTAGTGTTAGTATCTGTCTCTTAGTGTCTGTCTCTTAGTGTTAGTGTCTGTCTCTTAGTGTCTGTCTGTTAGTGTGCGTCTGTTAGTGTGCATCTGTTAGTGTGCGTCTGTTAGTGTGCGCCTATTAGTGTGCGCCTGTTAGTGTGCGCCTGTTAGTGTGCGCCTGTTAGTGTGCATCTGTTAGTGTGCGGCTGTTAGTGTGCGGCTGTTAGTGTGCGGCTGTTAGTGTCTGTCTCTTAGTGTCTGTCTCTTAGTGTCTGTCTCTTAGTATCTGTCTCTTAGTGTCTGTCTCTTAGTGTTAGTGTCTGTCTCTTAGTGTCTGTCTGTTAGTGTGCGTCTGTTAGTGTGCGTCTGTTAGTGTGCACCTGTTAGTGTGTGTCTGTTAGTGTCTGTCTCTTAGTGTCTGTCTCTTAGTGTTAGTGTCTGTCTCTTAGTGTCTGTCTCTTAGTGTTAGTGTCTGTCTCTTAGTGTCTGTCTCTTAGTGTCTGTCTGTTAGTGAGCGTCTGTTAGTGAGCGTCTGTTAGTGTCTGCCTGTTTGTGTCTTTCTCTTAGTGTTAGTGTGTGTCTGTTACTGTCTGTCTCTTAGTGTCTGTCTCTTAGTGTCTGTCTCTTAGTGTTAGTGTGTGTCTGTTAGTGTGTGTCTCTTAGTGTGTGTCTGTTAGTGTCTGTCTCTTAGTGTCTGTCTGTTAGTGTGTGTCTGTCTGTTAGTGTGTGTGTCTGTAAGTGTGTGTGTCTGTAAGTGTTTGTGTCTGTCTGTCAGTGTGTGCCTGTCTGTTAGTGTGTGTCTGTTAGTGAGTGTGAGTGAGTGTGTTTGCCTGTTAGTGAATGAGTGTCTGTTAGTGAGTATGTGTTTGTCAGTGCATGTGTGTGTGTGTATTTAGAATGCGGGGCAGGGTGGAAGGGTTGGGTGGGGGTGGCGCGTGGAAGGGTTAGGTGGGGATGGGGGGGGGGGGCCTGAGTTTTGTCCTGCCTAGGGCAGCACAAAACCAGGATACACCACTGCCTGTGGCACCGCCTCCCCCTTCACCTTTTTTTGTTAGGAGGAATGGTTGTAGAAAGAAAAACATTTGTAAATGTGTATGTAACAGCCTGCAGTTACTGTCGGATATTGAACTTTTCGGACTGTTTCTTGCTTTTATTTGTTTTATTATCATTTATTGTTCCTGTACTCTGCTGCTCCAATTGGATCTGTGCCCGGTATTTCTACTCTGCCTTCCAGTTCCACTGAGAGTGGAGACATGCTTACCACTACTTTATGTATGTAAGTGTAACCAATAAATTTCCTTTTGATATTTTTATACATACTTCACCATGTATGGCTCTTTTTTCCCATTTCTTTGAAGACATTTTGATATTTGGATCTACTATCAAGTCCAATACTACATATACCCCAGGGTGGTGAGAGGCCTGATTTACACTTTTGTTTGTGAGTGCATTACTTACTCCATATCTTATTATTATATCTCTACTGTGTTACACTATGATATACACTTTTTATCATTTCAGATTTTATTGCATTCTTATATAGAATATTCCATTTTGGATATATTCCTCAGGTTGTATTTTAATTCTATGTGAAGGTGGTTTCCACTTTGTTGCTACTCAGGCTGGCAACCTCAGTTTCCTTTGCTTCCTTCGCTATTTCTGGACCATCCAGTTGAGTCTAAGTACTCTGTGCAATTGGGAGTGCTCAGTGCCCATCTTGAAGTAATCTAACCAGCAATTTGAAGTTGAAATGTACTGAGTGACTATAGCAGTTATTATAGCCTTAACCCCACACCATAAGTCGACACTACATGTAGAGTTTATATTGAATTCTCTGCAGCTGTGCAGACGTATTTATACCAGAAGAGGGTCATCAGCATACAACAGTGTATAGTTACCAGTACATACAGTCCTCCATGAAGTCCTCTTCCCTTAACTATTTGCAATTCAAACTTTATTCAAATGACGTTTCAAGGTGTTGGCATCACAGGAGAGAGACAGAAGGTAAGTAATTCAGATTTTGTGCGTGTGATGCTCTTGACAGATGCTCTTGACTCTGTAATTATGAAGGAACTCCAAGCTCAAGCGGTCACATAGGTTGATGATTAAATCAGGCTCCCCCCGCCCCAATTTCTGTTTCATTTTAATGCAAAGAAAGACTGTACGGTTGAAGAAGAAGATAATAAAGTGGAAAAGCCATCCAGTGATGTGTTACATTTTGAGACATTCCTATTTTTTTGTCCTGTTTGAAAGTTCCTGAGGATGAAAGTAATAAAGATTTTAAAGCGCTGTTTCCATCTTTCTAAATTTACAGGTCCCCTTTGAACGTTTCCTTGTTGACAACTGTTGACAACTGTCTATGGACTTATGTTATGTAAGTTATCAATTTTTTACAAAACTTCCCTTTTCCTGTAACTTTTATTTCTATAATATATATATATATATATATATATATATATATATATATATATATATATATATTCAACTGCCAATGTGTCTTATAATAAAATACACAAGATTACCAAGTTTTACCATTGGCTTTTAGGTCCATGTATTTATATGTAACATTTTTTTAATTTGCTACTGTGGGTGACTGTTAGGAAAAATAAAACACAGGTGAAGTGACTATATGACGTGTTTCTCCAGTTTTAAATAAAAAAATAAAAATATGAGAGTTTGATATCAAATGTAGGTCAAGATTTCAGTAACGATAATAGACTAATCCCTTCTTTTTGGACCGTAGCCTTTTATTTTATTTTCATCTTGAAGAAAGGATGTGTGGTTAAGCTGATCACATGCCTAAAAGTTCCATTTGTTATTTTCTACTTGGTCATACGAGAGGTCTAAAAACGGAACGTAAACAAACTGGCGTTGAGCATGTTTGGTTGTTGCAAAGTGTCAGAAACGTTTCTTTCAATTTAGCAATAACCCAAAGCTCCCAAGTGTCTCTATTTAGGGTCCAAATCCCTATGTCCCTCTTTGTCTTCCTGATTTCCTTCTTTCTTAGGAGCTCCATGTTGTGTGTGTGTCTGAATGGATACCAGAGCTCTACAGAGATAATTCTCACAGTAATTTATCTTAGCACTACAACAAATGTGTTTAGACTTCAGCTTGTGTAAATAAGATACATGGTTTATTATTTTAAATGACATTTAAACTTCTTATGTTAAATGTGTCGCATACATTTTTAGTAAGACACCTAAAATGTATCCAACCAATCCTGGCCACATCCCCCAGTCATACCCCTAAAATTAAAGTGTCCCTCATTGCCTTCATGAACTTTTGTGAAGTATGATAAAGGCATTTATGCATTTTTTTACACTTTGAAGATGATTTATGAATGTATTATTGTTACAATATTATTACCGGTATTTTAGGTAGATATACGTTTTTATTTTAATATTTTCATACAAGGGATACAAAAAGGGGTAATTAGCAAGGACATGCCGGCCCGTGTCTCTGACAAGGGTCACAGTAAACATCAGTAGTATATAATCAGCTCGATAATCATATTATTTTAGTGTATTGCTTAATGTATTAATTAATTGGTTATTGCATTTTTCTTCAGAGATTCTATTTTTTTCAATTATTCATGATTTAAGTAGGTAATAAATGTCCCAAGCAATCTGTTAGGACATCGCTAATTATAACACAGATAGATTTGGGGTATATCAGATAAGTTTATAGTTAGGTCTGCTGAATTGAAAGGATGTTACGTTTAGTGACTTTCTTGCACACTGTTGCTGCTGAATTATTCCAAATTATTTTCTCTGAATTTGTGTGAACAATTCCAGCTTGGCCCTCTTCGCTGACATTGTATAAGCTGAGAATAGAATAATGAGTTCTCCGTTCTGTGTGTGAATGGTGTGCTAACTCTGCTCCCAGAGCCTGATCTATTTTAGTCTCTTTATAACATTTTATAAATAGCTGAGTGTGAATTGAGCCTGTGCTCCCTCTGTATTGCACTCATGTGGATCTTTTAGGGTTAATATGATGTTCTGCACATAATGCCCTCCCCCTCTGCTCATTCTGTGTATCAGTACTTGGGTTCTGTTACCATGGAGATGTGGGGGTGGGTTTAGGATGCTGCAGATTATATATATATATATATATATATATATATATATATATATATAGATTTAATGTTACGATTTTCTGTATACAGTCTAAGGGACAGTCACACTTGTGACTTGTGAACTCTGACCCTGAACAGGTGAGGCATACAATCTACCTGTTCACTGTCTGTATATAACAGTAACATTTGCAAACTCCACACACTCACTAATTGTTAGCATAGCTCTAGCTGGGATAATTAATATTTAATGTCGTTAAAGCATGGCCTTGTTAGTTAATTGCAATTACGCCCAAATTAAATATATATTTTCACGTAAAAGCCAACATGTGTAAATTGCTTGTATTTATGTAAGACTAAGTTTGCATGTGTCTATTTTTCCATTATTTAATGATTTATTTAATTATCAGTGTACCCCCTTTAAGCAACAGTCAAGAAATACTATTTTCAAACCATTCTTAATTTTTTTTTTTTTTTTTTCATTTTCAAGTTATTAAATTTAAACCGTTTGTTTCAAGTTGGCTGATCTCTTATTCTCCACCCTGTAGTAGCACAGTGGACTGTTGAGATACAGAATTGGCCAAGGGATGTGGTGAGGAAACAGTTAATTCTGAAGACACTTTTTTTTCTTCGAGACACTATAATAAGAGGTTGGGAGGAGAAAAGAGAGATGCTGTTGTGAGTTCACATTGTCACACAATCAAACCTTTAGCGGGTTCTCAGCATCTCTGACAACTGCATCTCCAGTGGCCATGCAGGTAAGAGAGGGGCACAGATTATAGGGTTACAGGGGTGCTAGAGTTGTATTATGTCCTTCACTTGTAGTGTTATGGTGTTTTTTTGTTTTGTTTTTTATTAGAAATGTGGGTCTGGCTTCTGTCTCTTTTACAGCTCACTGTCACCCCTTTCCCTCCATAGAGGTCCTAATTTTTGTTTACATTTCTACAACGTCTTTATTTATTTTAACCTTTATCACTCTCTGTTTCCACACTCTTTCTATAGCCGAGCTCTCCCTCTGTTTTCCCCTCTCTTCTCCACTCTTTCGGTTTCCAGTATCCTCATTCTTTTTTTTTCTCTTCTTCTCACACTCTATACCACTTTCATTGCTATGTTTATTATTCTTTTTCTTTTAATTCTCCTAAATTCTTTTTCCAGTTCCCTTTGCAATCTAGTTCATTTGTCCTTCTTTAACCTTTTTCTATCCCATCGCTACATCATTTCCTTCTTTTACTTTCTACTGAACTGTATGTTCATTACATACAGATGTGTACACATACACACATAAACACTCACACATATACATACACACATACATACATACATGCGTAAACATTCACACACATCCACACATGAAACACTCCCACACACATTAACACCATCATACCATACACAGATACATAGAATAGAGTCTTTCACACATTGCCTTCATTTCCCCCCCACCCATTCTTTCATCTTATGGGTTTAACTCGTTTAATTTATCCAGCTGAATCTATTCTCTACTGATCAGAGAGAAGCAGATTGTTTCCTGTCAGCAGCTGTTCTCGTCAATTCATCCTCACTCTTCCTCTCTCTGCATGGAGGGGAGGGTACAATTCTTTAGCTATTTTACTAAAAGTGAAAGGGCATTAGCTCAGTGTAATGAGGCAGTGTATTCACTCTGTTGGAGATGTACATTATTATTATTATTACAGTAAATCCTAGGGACAGACACACACCAGCACCACTAAAGAGGTACATCACCTTTCAGTGATGCTGTATTATGGTTTAACACATCTGAATCATTACCCACAATGCAACAGATCATGACATGTCGGCAGTTTCATTATTTCAAACTATTGGCAGGATGTAGAAAGATGAAATATCTTTCGTGTTCCAAGGCAATTCACATGGCTCAGGCATTCAGAGGTTAATTGTTTTTCCGCTTATCCCTTTTTCTTTTTGACTTGTTATTGATCACTTGTAAGTATGGCAGTTGTGAAGACATCACGTGCCTTTTTTTTTTTTTTTTTTAAATTAAGCATTGCTGACTGCTTGGAAGTGTTATGGCTATCTCTTGTGGACTACTTTCCCCACAATGTTTAGTTAAGTAAAAGACTGAACTTTATTGGAAATGTAGCCCATGACCGCCACATTGTCTGAGCTTAGTCAGCAGTGCTCTAGAAGAGGGTACATCAGAATGAGATGCTTTCTTGCTGTTAAGGTTAGAACAATACTGATATAATGTTTAATTCTTGAGGTTAAAATGACTGTCACCAAAAATATATATTTTGAAGATTTTGTGAAGACAAAATCTTTTTTAAAAGCTCATAAAGACTGTGTTGGAATTTTATTGAAATTCTAACACAGTTAAAAGATATCAAAACACAAAATAGTGACCACTTTGTTATATGGTAGATCTGTAACCTGACAAACCTGACCGTAATAGCTGTGGGGAAAAAATACATGGTCTCAATTATCGCAAGATAATTTCTATGGAGGGTCCAGCAGTCTTGTGTGATCCTCCATTGACATCAGTGTTGTACTCTTGCGCATGTCCAAGGAAGCACCAGGAGCAGAAGACTGAAGATGGCAGCACCCACAGGGAACAGCATTAGGTAAAAAGAACTCACCTCTACTGCACCCTTGCTGACCACAACCCATGCAGCAGTGTCACCATTGGGGGTCTTTGCAAAATATGCAAAGACCCAAGAAAGGTGAGAGAGTTGCTTCAACTCTACTTTAGGTTTTAAGAGCAGGTGTTTAGGATTAGGATTAGGAGTTTAGGATTAGGAGTTTAGGATTAGGTTACAAAGCCAAAAATAAGAGCTTGAGGGCAGTGGTGAATCCTGGTTTTGTGCTGCCCAAGGCAGGACAAAACTCAGGCACTCCCCTCCCCCCCCCCGCGCGCGCCACCCCCACCCAATCTTTACCCCGCCCCGCATCCTAAATACACACACATTCACTGACAGATACGCATACACTAGCTAACAGAAACACACACACTAACAGACACACACTCACTCACTAGCAGACACAAACTAGCAGACACACACACTCACTAACATACACACACACACACTCACAGGCAAACACACACACTAACAGACACACACAGTCAGACACACACTCACTAAAAGACACACACACTCACAGGCAAACACACTAACAGACACAGACACTAACAGACACACACACACTAACAGACACACACACACACTAACAGACACACACACACACACTAACAGACACACACACACTAACAGACACACACACACTAACAGACACACACACACACACTAACAGACACACACACACTAAGACACACACTCACACTCACTAACACACACACACACACTCACACTCACTAACAGACACACACACTCACACTAACAGACAGACACACACACACTCACTAACAGACACACACACTCACACTAACAGACACACACACTCACACTCACTAACAGACACACACACACACACTCACTCACTCACATTAACACTTTTTTAAAAAAAAAATTTACTTTAACCCCCCCCAGCCTCCTTACCTTTGGGAATGCTGGGGGGGGGGGTGTCCATCTTTCTCCCTGGTGGTCCAGTGGCTGCTGGGCGGTCGGGCGGCGCTGATGGGCGGCTGGCGAGGGAGCACTTCCTCTGAGCTGTCTGCTCAGCTCCCTCGCGCGCCGCACAGTGAGGCTGGGAGGCGGAGCCGGAATATGACGTCATATTCCGGCTCCCAGCCTCACTCTGCGGCGCGCGAGGGAGCTGAGCAGACAGCTCAGAGGAAGTGCTCCCTCGCCGCCCGCCCAGCAGTGCCGCCCGATCGCCCAGCAGCCCGCCGGCATGTCTGTTAGCCGCAAGGCTAACAAGGCATTTGCCTTGGGCATTTGGGGGCGGCTTTTTTTGCCGCCCCCTGGAAAATGCCGCCCAAGGCAAATGCCTTGTTTGCCTCGCGGCTAATACGCCCCTGCTTGAGGGGTTAGACAGAGGAATACAAGTTTAGATGACTAGTTTAAGAGTTTACAATTATCTAGTCAGTTATAGAAGATCATGGGATAGGCTTAAAACACGAGGTTTAAGAGATTATGCTTTGGAGGCCAAACGTAAGACGATACATCAATTGTGCAGTGTGTGCATTGGTGCATACATTTGCACATATAACAGTTATGAGAAAGACATAAAAGGGATTAGAGTCCAACCAGAAACTATGTCTAAGAGTACCATTAATGCACACATATAGATGTATAGACAAAATACATAACAGAAACAAGTGGAAAATATTTGATTACATATGAGCAGTCGTATTTTCAATTTGTAGCTAGTTTTAAAACAAATGCAGAACCGACATATGCATTTGTCATAGATATAGCTAAACAAATCTTGGTTTTACATCTTTAACTGGGCCATGAAATGTCTCATGGCAAATCTGAACACACCAGTCACTTTGTATACTGGGAATACATTTGTATGTTTGTGCATTTCCACAACACCCTACTCACAGGCAGTTCCAAACGCATCTTTGAACATCTTTGAATCAATATATTTGCTGCTAATTTAGCTGACACAATGTATACTTCAAAATCATGCTCTTTCACTGGATGGCTGTTTTTGTTATTAAGCAGGTCATATATCTTTCAGTGTCACAGGTTGGTGGGGGAGGATGGCTGCCTCTTATAATGACCAAGAACCTATGGGATCTTTAACCCCTTAAGGACACATGACATGTGTGACATGTCATGATTCCCTTTTATTCCAGAAGTTTGGTCCTTAAGGGGTTAAAGCAGTATGGAGACCATTGATTTAATGTCCACTATAACACTATTCATTAAACTGTGTAAAAGCTTCCTTGATGTTATAAAACACTTCTCATAAATCAGACCTGTAACGGTCCTAGTCTTACATAATCTTGTAGATAACGAAAAAAAAATGGATATGTAATTATGGTATTAATTTGAACTCTTGGTTAGTAAAGGAAACGGGGATTGTCAGCGATGGCCATGGGAATCTGATATAATATGTCACATTAGCTGAGCTAGAGAATTACTAATTTGGATATTTAAATCAGACACTCCCTGGTGACAGTTTCCAATTTTGTAAATAAACCTGTTAGTGTGTTTAAGCTATTTATTCTTAAAGCTTGCTTCTTTTTAATGCTTTCATTTCAACTGTGATGTCAGGTGAAATGCAGTATGTTCTAAAACATTTATACCAAGCAGGGTTTATAGTGTTTAAAACAGAGTTTAATTTAATGCCCTGTATTTTTCATTAGCTACAGAATGATACAAACTCTGAATAAGCATAGGTCAACCTTAATAACAGAAGAGATTTCACAGAGAACATTGTCATTGAGTAAAATAAACTTCATCCAGGAGTTATTGTTTTTCATGTAGAGCATTGTAAAAACCCTCATCTTGGAGACCCTCTATCCCTCCCATTGAAAATTATCATACTCGACAGCCATCTAATCTCCAAACAATAATGTTACATGACATTTCTCTGAGGTTACTGTTGTACTGTTCATACTAGTAGAAGATGTAGGGAAGATGTACTTGGACTCAACTGGCTATATGAGCTCAGAGAAAGGGGATGCTTCCTTGAAATAATGTACCACCAAGACTCCATTTCAGACTTAATTATGGTATATTTGTTGGATCCATTACAAATGTAACTTAACAATTCTACCTTTCTTCAAGTAACACTCATGAGGTACCTAGCAGATATCTAGGACAGGTGATCGCTTACCAACGGTGGTAAAAAAAAAAAAAAATACCAGATCTGCTTTAAAGCAACACAATCACTTGACAGTAGAGTAGTGGCAACCTTTGGCCCAGAAAGCAAGAAAAACAAAGTAATCCCCAATACAGCAACTTAACTTATTTAGCACTTTATAGTTGATATTAAGAAAATCTGATTTTAAAAATCATATTTAAACACGATAGGGATTATTGTGTAGTCAATTGTAGCAGTCTGAAAACCAAACTGCAAAATTCAATCCAAAACTGCTGATTTGGGGAAATAAGTCTCCATCTCACCTTTAGGTAAGATTATGATGTAGCAATTAAATATTTTTATAAATATGTGACAAACTAATAAAAAATAAAAAAAAATCCACAATAGGAGTTCAATAAATGTAACACATTCAGATTTCAATTTACAAAATGATGCAATGATTGAATAGTGGTGAATTAAAATCTGAATTAGCATAATTTGGGCCGAACATGGGCAAGACTCTTTGCACAGTTGTGCTGTCAACACAAACTCACAGAGAGACATTATTCGACACGAACAGATAAACAGTGTGGGACATACTCACACATAAACAATGCCCATACACACAGATACACACTGGCACCCACATACAAACACACATTATGCTAAATACACTCGCTCACATACAATATACATACTGTCAAATACACAACTTCACACATAGATTTACACTGACGGACAAAAATACATGTACACACATATACACTGTCAGGTACACACATAGGTTAAAAAGCACACTTACAGATTATTAAATCAAAAATATTAAAATAAATGTTATTTCTAGCTGTCTGCTTGTTTTAATACCATTTTGCAGAAGAATGATGGTCTGAGCAGGTCTGGGCTCAGCCTGGGCTTTCCCATTGTTCTTGCACTGCTCCCATATAATGCACCACTTTCACTGATTGAGGGTCAGCCACCCAATCTGGTAATGGACCTGCTGGAGTTCCTATACCCCTTAAGGACACGTGACGTGTGACATGTCATGATTCCCTTTTATTCCAGAAGTTTGGTCCTTAAGGGGTTAAAGTGGATCTGATAGGGGAGATAATTATTTTTTCCCCACAAGACTGCAATGCATTAGGGAGCACCAGCAGGACTCAGAGTACCCTTCCGGTGGCAGTGCATTCCCTGTCAATACCCATTTCATGCCCTGGATGCCGCCTGTGGGGGCAACTGTCACCTTGTGCCCTGATCCAATCCTCACCAGACTTGTGAAGCCTTCTTGCATAGTTACTCCTCCAAGGGAATATATATATATATAAACAAAACATATGATAAGAATCCAGATGGACTGAAACATTGACTATGTATGATATATGGACACTGATTTTTACTGAATAAACGCACAATAAACTCTGTCTGGTAAGTTTATGCAGTGGCTGGAGTTTTCACCAAGGCGAGGACAAGACTGGGAGCTGTGAGTGCAGGGCACAAGGCAATATATATATACACACACATACATACACAGACATAGTGAGGGATAAAAGTATTCGATCCCCTGCTGATTTTGAACGTTTGCCCACTGACAAAGAAATGATCAGTCTATAATTTTAATGGTAGGTGTATTTCAACAGTGAGAGGCAGAACAAAAAAACTGTTATAAATTGATTTGCATATAGTCCTTCTGGCTTGTTGATGGAGATACCTCCAGCAGGAGGACCGTGTGTATCGGGTCAGTCAGGTGTGAAAGCTGGGATCTTGGATGGATCTATGTTCTGAAGATGAGAGGTGGAGGCGTCCGGTTCCGGTAGTATCTTCAAGCTGCGCATACTGGCCTCTAGTTCTTGTGGGCTCCTGGCTCTGTAGGTGCTTCCTTGGTAGGTGAATATGAGTAGTCTGGGGATTCCCCAGCGGTATGCTACTTCCTGAGATCGCAGAGTTTGTAGCAGAGGCTTCATGTATCCTTGCCAGAGTAGGACCGTTTTCATTAGGTCAGGGAACAGAAGTAGTGATGAGTCCTCAAATCAGATTGGGGTTTTCCCTCTCACCGCCGATAAGATTAAAACTTTATCTTGCATTGTTTGAAAATGAAAAATAAGGGCTGCCGTGACAGTGGTTGGAGCATTTTTCGGCTTTGGTAAGTGGAACATGCCATCCAATTTTAGTGCCTTTGCCTGTTTTGGTGGTAGTAGGGTTGAGATAAGCCGCCGAATGTAGTGCAGTGCTTCCTCGGTGCCCACTGTTTCAGGGATGCCCCTCAGCTTGAGATTATATAGTCATCTCTGGTCTTCCAGAGTATCAACCCTGGCCTCCAGGCCTCTCTGAGTCAAGTGGATCTCCAGCCTCTGCTCCATGGTGGTTACCCTGGAGTCTTGATTGCTTGAGGTGGCTTCTAGGAGAGTAAGTCAGGTGAGTGCACCATCTACTGCCGCTTTAAATTGCATGATGACTGCTGCTATATTGGAGCGCAGCTCTGCCAGCATGGATTGCAGCATTGCCTTAGTGTTCGGCTCTTGGACAGCAGGTGGTGCCTTTGGCACTGTTCCTAGCAAGGCTCCTTCATCCAAATCTGCATGGAAGTCCTTGGAGGAATCAGAGGATGCATTATCCTGTGGCGCCATATTGGGCCATGTGGCTTGGTGTGAGCGCTGTGGGAGATTGACGATATCTCAGCTGTTGGTCGCTCTATCCGCCTTGGGGTTTTTTTGTTTTTTTTTAGCTCATGACTGTGTACGCTGATCCAGAGTAAGTTTCTGTCCGATTGTGCAGGTTTTGGGGCTGAATTTGGACGATTACCAGCTATTTACACCGGAGCTCACAAGATAAGCATCTGATCGGGTCAGCTGCTGGGAACTTTTATAGCAGCCTTGTGCTGATCATTGCTAGCAGGTGAGCAACTACCCGGATGATCCAGAACTCCTGGACAGGATTCCTCACCTGTTGTGCTGCATGTAAATTGTGGAGTGCAGCACTGGCCAGACAAACATTCTTCCTGGGGCTATTAGATCACATTTTACAAAACTTTTGGAGGAACATACACTCCATCTGTAACAATGCCCTGCACTCTATCACAATACATACACACACTGGCTCTTACACACTAATGCACTGGCTCTTACACACAAACACACACACTGGCTCTGACTCACTTATTGTTTATTATACATTGTTAAACTACTTAACTACTTACACTATAGTCACCTGAACAACTTCAGCTTAATGAGGTTGTTCAGGTGAGAACCTTTAGCTCCCTGCAGCCTTTCTCAAGTAAACACTGCGATTTTCTGAGAAAATACAGTGTTTACATTGAAAGCTAGGAACACCTCCAGTTGCAGTCACTCAGAGTGAACCAGAGGGACTTCGGAGTTGATGGAGGCATAATATGCCTCCATCCACTCAGATCTGCTGCCAGCAGAGCACAGGGCAGCACTGTGCACAGCATCCTGTGATTCAGTATCTCCTCCCTCTGCATGCAGACACTGAACTTTCCTCATAGAGATTAATTGATTCAATTCATCTCTATGAGGAGATGCTGATTGGCCAGGGCTGTGTTTGATTCATGCTGGCTCTGCCCCTGATCTGCCTCTTTGTCAGTGTCAGCCAATCCTATAGGGAAGCACTGCGATTGGATCAGGCTACCACATGTCAGCAGACTGCTTGTTTTTCTGAGTCTAACAGCATGCAGATTTACAGCTTCAGGCTTAAATACAGTAAGATTTTTTTCTATATTTATGGAGGCATGAGGGGCCCAGGGGGGCTAGGTGGTGGTGTTAACACTATAGGGTCAGGAATACATGTTTGTGTTCCCAGTGGCGGATACAGAGACTGATCTCGGGAGGGGCACTTTTATATTATTTAAAGAAATAATCCATGCACAATAACCACTACAGCTTTGTGTAGTTGTATATGGTGCCGGGGACCCCCTCCCAGAGTAAGTAGTCAAACCATTTAAGAACAGTTTGACAACTTACCTGGGATCTGCTGGGATATGGGGCTGTAGTAGGGCATAGGAGCAGTGGTGTAATGTGAGGGGTGCAGTGTGTGTGTGGGGGGGGCAATGTGTGTGTGTGGGGGGGCAGTGTATGTGTGTGGGGGGGCAGTGTATGTGTGTGGCGGGGCAGTGTGTGTATGGGGGGGCAATGTATGTGTGTGGGGGCAGTGTATGTGTGTGGGGGGCAGTGTGTGTATGGGGGGGCAATGTATGTGTGTGGGGGGGGCAGTGTGTGTGTGTGAGGGTGGCAGTGTGTGTATGGGAGGCAGGGTATGTGTGTGGGGGGGCAGTGTATGTGTATGGGGGGCAGTGTGTGTATGGGTGGGCAGTGTATGTGTATGGGGGGCAGTGTGTGTATGGGTAGCAGTGTATGTGTATGTAGGGCAGTGTATGTGTGGGGGGGGCAGTGTGTGTATAGGGGGGCAGTGTATGTGTATGGGGCAGTGTATGTTTATGGGGGGGCAGTGTGTGTGTATGGGGGCAGTGTGTGTATGGGGGGCAGTGTGTGTGTGGGGGGGCAGTGTGTGTGGGGGGGCAGTGTGTGTGTGGGGGGCAGTGTGTGTGTGGGGGGGCAGTGTGTGTGTATGGGGGGCAGTGTGTGTGTGTGGGGGGCAGTGTGTGTGTGTGGGGGGCAGTGTGTGTGTGTGTGGGGCAGTGTGTGTATGGGGGCAGTGTGTGTGTGTGGGGGGGGCTGTTTATGGGGGGCAATGTGTGAATGTGTGGTGAGGAGGGTAGGGGGGGGCTTTTTGATAAAAATAAATAAATAAAGAATGTACAAAATTATATATAGTTATGTCGCCCCCTCCCTTCTTACCTTTACTGGGAGGAGGGGGGACATATTTCGATCCCTGGTGGTCCAGTGGGGATTTATTGGTGGCCCCAGTGGTAGGACTGAACTCTAGCCCATAGCTCCAGGGCTAGAGTTCACTCTAGCGAGATTTGGAGCGTTGACGTGGTAACCGCGGCAACACTCCATGCTCGCGAGAGGAGGACCCGGAGGAGCTGCAGGTAGGAGCTCCCGGGTCCTCTCTCACTCCCTCCCCTGACGGCTGCGAGCATGGTGCCTGCGGACCAGGGAGGGAGATCTCTGATCTCCCCGGTCCACAGGCACATTGCAGGGCTGGCACTTGGACAATGCCAGCCCTGCATTACCCGGCAGGGGAGAATCTCGGGGGGGGGGGGGGGCAATTGCCCTGTCATATATCATGTCATATATCCTAGCAGCCCATAACTCAAAGTGATTGGCCGCGAGGTGCACTATAGTCAGCAAAATAACTTTAGCTTAATGAAGCAGTTTTGGTGTATAAATCATGCCCCTGCAGTCTCACTGCTCAAATCTCTGCAATTTAGGAGTTAAATCACTTTTTATGCACCCTAGTCACACCTCTCTGCATGTGACCCACATACTCATCCTAAACACTCCCTGTAAAGAGTAATATAATGTTTACACTTCCTTTATTTCAAATTCTATCTAATTTAGAATTTCTTATCTCCAGCTATGCTAGCTTGCTATACCTTGCAGGAGCCTCCTGCATGTAATTAAAGTTCAATTTGTAGATCAGAAGATAAAAACATTTAAAGCAAGTTTATTTTTATTTTTTTTCATACAGGCTGTGTTAATCACCATCAGGAGAGGAGTGCCTGGGGCTGCATGAACAGAAACAAAGTGATTTACCTCCTAAATGACAGTGAAATGAGCAGTGAAACTTCAGGGGTGTGATGTATACACCAAAACTGCTTTAATAAGCTAAAGTTGTTTTGGTGACAATAATGTCCCTTTAAGGAAGAATTAGCTAGGTAACACCCTGAGCTAACAGAAGTGGCAAGTACGCTCTCCTTGTGTGTAGCTGCTTCCTGCCACACAGACTTTAGACCAGTTCCTCAGCTCCACAGAACTCAGATATGACATGTGCGTTCAATGGCCATCATCTGATTGGGTATTTCCCAATGGAGACTGAAAGTCTCTTCTAGAAAAAAAAGTGGAGGGCCTGCTAAGGCTGCAGTTCATAAGATCTGCAGCCTTTGCAAGCTATTTTAATATATAGGCCCAATGAATACATGCATGTATTCACTGTGGGCCTATCTACTAAACAGTGATTTATTCTCATTTTTTTTGCCTATTTGCATAGTGGAGTGTTCCTTTAATATCTTGCTTTATGTCTGTTATCATTAATCTTGGACGTAAAAACCCAAGGGCAGAGTACAGAATATTTGATAGAGTCCTAACCTCAACATCTGAGGAAAGGGATTTAGAGGTGATTATTTCTGATGACTTAAAGGTAGGCAGACAATGTAATAGAGCAGCAGGAAATGCTAGCAGAATGCTTGGTTGTATAGGGAGAGGTATTAGCAGTAGAAAGAGGGAAGTGCTCATGCCATTGTACAGAACACTGGTGAGACCTCATTTGGAGTACTGTACACAGTACTGGAGACCCTATCTTCAGAAGGATATTGATACCTTAGAGAGAGTTCAAAGAAGGGCTATTAAACGGGTTCATGGATTGCAGGATAAAACTTACCAGGAAAGGTTAAATGATCTTAACATGTATAGCTTGGAGGAAAGACGAGACAGGGGGGATATGATAGAAACATTTAAATACATAAAGGGAATCAACACAGTAAAGGAGGAGACTATATTTAAAAGAAGAAAAACTACCACAACAAGAGGACATAGTCTTAAATTAGAGGGACAAAGGTTTAAAAATAATATCAGGAAGTATTACTTTACTGAGAGGGTAGTGGATGCATGGAATAGCCTTCCAGCTGAAGTGGTAGAGGTTAACACAGTAAAGGAGTTTAAGCATGCGTGGGATAGGCATAAGGCTATCCTAACTATAAGATAAGGCCAGGGACTAATGAAAGTATTTAGAAAACTGGGCAGACTAGATGGGCCGAATGGTTCTTATCTGCCGTCACATTCTATTGTTAATAACTCTATCTTTAGATTGATAAACCAGTCGACATGGATAAATCAGGGGATCTTCGACATAACAGTAACATTATAAACGGTATAGACATCCAATTAATTGGCATCAATGCATCTTGGTAGCTGTGAATGGCACTATAAAAGCCCCACCTACACAAAGTCATGGGCATTGATATATGTGTGTGTTCCTTTTAAGCATGTCCAAAGTTGGCATTTTGGGTATGGTGTTAATGCTTTTTGTTGTGTCATTGATTTCACTACATAAGATTGTAGTAAAAGTGCTATTTTTTAAGGCATGTGCATGGGAAACTATTTCAGTTCGTTTCGGCTTTCTGAAATTCGGGACTTCGGCAATTCAGCAATTCGGCACTTCGGATCTTCGTCAACTTCGGAACTTCTCTTGCAGCCGCTTGGTAGATAACTCCTTAATTCCCACTGTATTAGGGAGTAATCTACCAAAAGGCTGAAAGACCTAAATTGGTCTTTCGGCCAAATTTACTAATACTAAGTAAAGATTACTTAATATTAGTAAATAATGCCCCCACTCGCTATACCTCGAGTAGGGGCATGTCTTTTATCTATCAAAGACTATCTATTATCTATCCAAGACTTTAAATAATCTATGCTCATGAATATTAGAAAAATTTCATCTACAACCAAAAATCAATACTGTGATGAAAAATACACTTATCTCAATGGATAGTGGTGACAGCTTCCTCCAGGAATATCCCATAATGTATTCCTTTACATACAATATAAGTACAGCCGACAAAATGGAGAATAAATCTACATAAAAAACAACAATAGTGTAACACTGTATAGAAAATATAAAATGCTCTGATAGGGTTGCACTCACAGGATGTAGAATGTTACATTGTGTTAGGGTGCGCCCCTGATGAAGGTGCGGGGCTGATCTGAATCCCCTCCTCTCCTTTCAACAGCACTGCAGTATGAAGAGTCAGACTCAAGTTGAAAAGTATAAAGTAACTTCTGCTTTATTATTAAAATCAATGTTTAAAGACACAATTGTATAAAAAAAAAGTATATAAATTGTTGCTAGGTATGGTCCTACATGTTTCGTCCCAAAGGACTTCCTCAGGGACGCTCAAACATTTGCAGCAACAAAAATAAATAAAAACAAAGTGACAAATCACACAAGAAATCCCAATATAAACAGCAGTCTAGGCTAATATGTCCCCTTAAAGGGACACTATAGTCACCAGAACAAATACAGCTTATTGAATTTGTTGGTGAGTAGCATCATTACCTTCAGACTTTTTGCTGTAAGCATTGTCTTTTCAGAGAAAATGCAGTGTTTACATTACAGCCTAGTGATAACTTCACTGGCCACTCCTCCAATGGCTGCTAGAGGTGCTTCCTTAAGCTGTCTTGCCTAGTGTGCATCACAACATAGTTTCTCCACCCTATGATTGCAGACACTGAACTCTCCTCATAGAGATTCATTGATTCAATTCATCTCTATGAGGAGATGCTGATTGGCTAGGGCTGTGTTTGAATCATGCTGGCTCTGCCCCTGATCTGCCTCCTTGTCAGTCTCAGCCAATCCTATGGGGAAGCATTGTGATTGGATCAGGCCACCGCTTCTGATGATGTCAGCAGACTGCTTGTTTTTTGGGTTTTTTTTAAGGCAAACATGCCTGCAGATCTACAGCTTCTGGCTTGAATACAGTAAGATGTTGCTATATTTATGGAGTTATGAGGGGCCCAGGGGGGCTAGATGGTGGATCTAACACTATAGGGTCAGGAATACATGTTTGTGTTCCTGGCCCTATAGTGCTCCTTTAATATATTTGAGCAAGGGCATGGCAATCAATAAGTCCAAAATGGTATTTGCACATGACATATTTTTGTAGATTGTTAATTCATTTTCTCTCCTCTCATCCCTTCTATTTAATATCCAGAAACTAATATTCTTCAATATAATAAGCAAAACTAAAGACGTCATTTAATCAAGCTAATTACATTCAACATTATATTCATATTAGGCTAATTTGTATATAGGGAGGTACTTCCATTTAATGTCTACTCTTGTATTTATTGCGTAATGTTTAATGATGGAGCACTTGTGGCACATTAATTTAACAAAATGGCAGAACTCATACTTGTTTTATACTCTGGAGCTTCTGAGAACATCAGGAGCTGCTTATTATACCTGTTAATCAGTTCTCAGTCTCCCAAAACAGTTAATCTCCATGTGTGTGTGTTTATGCTGTAACGTATGGGAAAGCAAAAATTATTGTGTGTGTGTATATGTATGAAGGTATATTTACTCCTAAAAAAAATAAAGGGAACACTTAAACAACACAATGTAACTCCAAGTCAATCACACTTCTGTGAAATCAAACTGTCCACTTAGGAAGCAACACTGAGTGACAATCAATTTCACATGCTGTTGAGCAAATGGGATAGACAATAGGTGGACATTATACACAACAAGCAAGACACTCCCAATAAAGGAGTGGTTCTGCAGGTGGTGACCACAGACCACTTCTCAGTTCCTGTGCTTCCTGGCTGATGTTTTGGTCACTTTTGAATGCTGGCGGTGCTTTCACTCTAGTGGTAGCATGAGACCTAGTCTACAATTCACACAAGTGGCTCAGGTAGTTCAGCTCATCCAGGCTGGCACATCAATGTCCAGAGCATGGAGGCGCTACCAGGAGACGTTGAGGAGGCCGTAGGAGGGCAACAACCCAGCAGCAGGACCGCTACCTCCACCTTTGTGCAAGGAGGAACAGGAGGAGCACTGCCAGAGCCCTGCAAAACGACCTCCAGCAGGCCACAAATGTGCATGTGTTTGCTCAAATGGCCAGAAACAGACTCCATGAGGGTGGTATGAGGGCCCAACGTCCACAGGTGGGGGTTGTGCTTACAGCCCAACACTGTGAAGAACGTTTGGCATTTGCCAGAGAACACCAAGATTGGCAAATTCGCCACTGGTGCCCTGTGCTCTTCACAGATGAAAGCAGGTTCATACTGAGCCCATGTGACAGACGTGACAGAGTTTGGAGACGCCGTGGAGAACGTTCTTCTGCCTGCAACATCCTCCAGCATGACCGGTTTGGCAGTGGGTCAGTAATGGTGTGGGGTGGCATTTCTTTGGGGGAGCCGCACAGCCCTCCATGTGCTCGCCAGAGGTAGCTTGACTGCCATTAGGTACCGAGATGAGATCCTCAGACCCCTTGTGAGACCATATGCTGGTGCAGTTGGCCCTGGGTTCCTCCTAATGCAAGACAATGCTAGACCTCATGTGGCTGGAGTGTCAGCAGTTCCTGCAAGACGAAGGCATTGATGCTATGGACTGCCCCCCCCCCCCTCTTATCCCTCCCCCCATCCCCGTTCCCCAGACCTGAATCCAGTTGAGCACATCTGGGACATCATGTCTCGCTCCATCCACCAACCACGCGTTGCACCACAGACTATCCAGGAGTTGGAAGATGCTTTAGTCCAGGTCTGGGAGGAGATTCCTCAGGAGCATGCACAGGCGTTGTAGGGCGGTCATACAGGCACGTGGAGGCCACACACACTACTGAGCCTCATTTTGACTTGTTTTAAGGATATTACATCAAAGTTGGATCAGCCTGTAGTGTGTTTTTCCACTTTAATTTTGAGTGTGAATCCAAATCCAGACCTCCATGGGTTGAAAAATGTGATTTCCATTTTTTTGTGTGTGATTTTGTTGTCAGCACATTCAACTATGTAAAGAACAAAGTATTTCAGAATAATATTTAATTCATTCAGATCTAGGATGTGTTATTTTTGTGTTCCCTTTATTTTTTTTGAGCAGTGTATATATATCTTGGCTGGGCCTGTAGCAACTCCCTGGGGAGAAACTGTGTGCTCTACACAAGTGACAGTTTCTGGTGAACTTGCACCTGTCTAAGGACAATTTTAATTCTTATGCTTGAAGTCTATCCAAGACTTTAAATAATCTATGCTCATGCTCCTCTGGAGTCTTTCCAAACACTATAAGATCATCCAAGTATACCAGGCATTCTTAAGGATTCATGTCCCCAATGGTATTCTCCATGCAACATTCGAAAGGTGGCTGGGGCTCCGGTGACCCCTTGCGGCACCTGCGTGAATTGGTAGAACCCCAGAAGACAAATAAAGGTTGTCTTTTCCTGATCATCTGCCTTCATGGCCATCTGGTGATACCCAGTATACATGTGCAATTAGTTTGGATCCGAATGTACATTCGGACGAATTTCGTGTAATTCAGACATTCGGATGTTTACGAATGTCCGAAGTTCGAATAGTTGAGTTGCCAAATTTCTGATTTTCTGAAGTGCTTCGGATTTCTGAAAAGTGGCAAAACAAGTGGTTAGGGTTAGGGATTAGGGTTTAAGGTTAGGGTCTGAATTACCAAAGTGCCAAAGTTCCGATTTATTGAAGTGCCGAACCGAATGCCATTGGTCTGAATTGCCAAAGCAGACAAATTTTTTTGACTTACCCGAATTTCTGAACCAATTTTTTCATTTGCCCATGCACATCCCTAATACCCAGACCTCAAATCAACTGGCTCCCAGACAGGGCATTCAACAGATCTATCCGGGCCAACGTATATTGGTCAGGTTTTGTGCGTTTGTTTAATGTCCTGTAATCTATGCACAGACATTTGGATCCCTTTTTTCTTTCGTACTATTACAATTGTGGAGGCATGCGGCCTTCAAAACTCTGATGATCCTTGCCCCTTCAATCTGATGGAGAATATCACTGACATCTTCTGTTATGGGGTGGAATGCATCGAGATCTTTCCCGACAGAGTGTAGGGTCAGATAATCGAATGGCATGGGTGGTACTTTTCGCACAGTCTACATCTATCTCTTGCCAGTTTTATGGGGGGATGTAGTCCACAACATCTGGAGTGCTGAAGGTTGCCTATCCCTGCTCTAGGGTGAAGTCCACAAGAGTTCCAGAAGTCTTTCCCACTTTAGCCTTCACTGAGATAACAGAGAATATTTGATATAGCAGGTGTATAACTCCCTCAACAAAATAATCATCCCCAATGCATTCAATATTTAAACCATCAATAGTATTAACAAGTTAACAAAATGAATAAAATGAGGCTAGTGCACATACACCACAAAAACGTCATTCTGCACCAGATCAGATCACTCTGAGACCATTTGACTAAAATATCACAGTTTTACTCTGCTATTTTACATTAGCACCTCTAGTGGCTGTCATATTGTTCCCTCAGAATTGCAATGTTTTCAACTGCCAGGTTTAAAGGGGGCTGGGGCAAATAATACCTAGACCACTACATTGAGTTGAAGTGGTCTAGGTTCCTATAGTGTTCTTTTAATTTTATTTAAGCTGTTATGGGGGGAAAGAGTTCATCGTCCAGCATTTAAAAAAAAACCAAAAAAACATTATTTGGAAGAATACTGCAAACCCCTAAAGCACCTCAGCTTCAGCTTGCTAAATTGCCTTATGTGTGAAGAGTGTCAATAGAAATCATCACGTTCATTAATTTGTTTTGTTACACCTCCCTGGCTGTCAATCAGACAACTGGTCCTATTACTTCCTGGTTTGGTTAGGTCAGTGAAGCTAAATTCAAGAGGTAGGCAATTACTTCACATTGATCTGCATTAGAAAGTCTATGGCTGGAGAGCCACATAAAGTTTAAAAATTAGAAGGGGAGGGTTGCAAAGGCAGTAGACATGAAATTTGCAGCTTGTGCAAGTTGTTTTTAGATATACCCTCAACGAAAAAATACATTATAAAATGCATGCATCTTTTTATTGGGGTATATCTACTATACAGTAAAGTTTATGTTGTTTGTATTTGGTCAGTGGAGTGTCCCTTTAAAGATAGGCATTCATAGGTCAGGGGTGTAGCATGGGGTCACATAAAAATGTATTGCATACATGAACATCAAAGTTCTCTGGCCACGAGGAAGGTTTTACATTTTACTCCGAAATACGTGCTAATAGTTCATAGTAATAAAAATCACCAACGTATATGCAGAATATGAAAATAAACCCAAATTAAGAGAGGGAGCAGAGAAGAAAAACAAAAAGGTAAGGGGATTCACGTTCTGTCCAATCACTTTACGTACCAATATATTCAGAGCAGGGATCCCAAATGTTACTATACTATTGTGAATCATGGCATTAAATTCATCCTTTATTTTGTTGTCTTGAATTATTGTTATATTTAAATTCAGTGAGAAAGAAGCATCTTGTAAACAAGCTGCTGTCAATGCCCTACAGGCCGCCAAAATTATTCTGTTGAAGAGCCTTTGCTGAGGAACCGTAAACCCCTCGATAGGCTTAACAGAACAGAAAGATCCAGGGATCTATATCTTAGCATGTAAACCTCTCTATGTACATCCCATCTGCTTTAGTTTTACTGGGGTAATATACCCTCTTAATAGTATTTTGTACACTTATTCCTGTAGGTGTCTGACTGACACTTTAGACACGGCCTTCCAGATATAGCCATTCTCCAATATTCCCCTTAAGTCCACCTCTGATTAGGAGATGTACGAGGACGTAAATGCTTTAGCATAAGCCCTGTTTGGGGGTTGCAGTTGCCTGCCAAATATCAAGTTTTCGGGCAAAATCTGCTAATTAAGGGTACCTAAAAAACCCGAGGACATTTGACATCGAGCCTTTAGTATGTCAGTTTCCCGAACATGACATATTCATTGAATCCTTGCCTCTTCTATATTTTGGAAGTATCGGACTTGAGTACCCGGCGCTTCTGCCTCCTAGCTTCTGTTCCTCTCTTTAGTGCAGTATTACAAACTATTTAGGTGGGCTACTCTCTTTTCTACATAAAACATATTCGTTTTTATTACATGGTTTTATAATTGTGTGATTTGGTATTTTTTAGTGCCCTCTATCACAAGTTTTTAAGACTATTCAGTATTAGGAAGGACTAAGCAGGAGGTGTCTGATCTCAATGGGTGCCTATTGGCCACCAGACCAATTGGGACATTAAATAAGCTTAGAGGAACACTAAAGTGTCAGGAAAACAAACATGTATTCCTGACCCCATAGCGTTAAAATCACTATTTAGGTTGCTTGCCCTTCTTTGCCCCCATTAAAAGGTAATAAAACACACTTTATTTCCAGCGCAGCATCCTCAGGTGCTGGCCCTGCTGCAATCTGCCTCCATGGCGGACAATCAAAATTGATGATCACAGCCAATCCAATGCTTTTCTGTAGGAACAGCATTGGATTGGCTTAAAATGTCAAGGAGGCTGGGCAGGAACAAACGCCAGCTTGGGGATGCATTGAACCAATTAATCTCTATGAGGATAGTTCAGTGAGAAGGGTGGAGACACTGAATGTCAGTATAGCACACTGTGCTGCACTGACCCAGGAAGCACCTTGAGTGGCCACTAGCGGTGTCCTATTCTCTGAAAAAACAGTGTTTACAGCAAAAAGCCTGCATGGACTTACTATACTCATCAGAACAACTACAATAAGCTGTAGTATTTTCTTGGGCTATATAAATAAAATAGTAGTTGTGTTGACTATAGTGTCCCTTTAACGATGAGTGCAGAGGAAGGTAGTTTTACTTACTTAAAGCTGTTCCTTCCCACCATCTTCGCTCTGTGCATCCTCCTCAACTCTTGGCTTCATCTACCATGAGCCGTGTCAGTGGTGCATGCGCAAAATAAATCATTGAGGATCCTTGTGACAGCTGCTGGGATTGGACAAAAGTTGACTGCTGAAATGTTCACTGGGGTTCTGAGTGCATTTCTAACATCTGCAAATAATTGCTATATCTGTTGTGACTTGTTGTAGACAAGCATATAACTCATCACTTGGTTAGTTTGTATGGCAGTTAAAGGGACACTATAGTCACCCAGACCACTTCAGCTTATTGAAGAGGTCTGGGTGCAGTGTCCCAGGTCCCTTAACCCTGGAAAGCTAATTATTGAAGTTTTTTATAAACTGCAAAAATTAACTTTGTGAGGTAACGCCACCTCAAGTTGCCTTCTACCAGACAGCCATTAGAGGGACTTCCGTCCAGGCTGTTAGGCAACTATTGGTCGCCTGATGCTGGACGCTTGCTGATGCTGATGCTTTACCTTAAACTGAATAATTCTAAACACTCCTTATACCACAACTATAAGTCATTTTAAGATTGTAATCCTTTTAACACTAAACACAGTTTGCAAACTGTGATGTTAACCCCTCTCCAACTGTAAATACCCCTTTACCTAACCCACTTCTAACATTAACAGAGCTGCATACACTCACAGATTCAAACACAATACGTTGCAAGCAGAAATATCTATATTTAGCAAACTTCAATATTTGTTTTAGAAATTTTTATTCCGACAATGTTCAGTTAATATATTCATATCACTTTATTTGCCATTTACTGTATTTATTGCCTACCGACAACTGACAAGTAAATCTGTCCTGAAAGTGCATTTCAAATTTAAAGGCACACTCCACTGTCTAAATATTTTTTTTTTCATTTCAAAGCATTGTTTAGAAGATATACCCCTATTGAAAACATGCATGCCTTTTATTATGCATTGCAGCTTGCACAAGTTGCAGATATTTTGTCTGCAGTCTTTTTAAGCCCTCACCTCCTCACCCCGCTCAAACTTTCTGTGGCCGTCCAATCATTGACTTCCCATAGCAGCTCTATGAGAAATTTATGCAAGACAAATGCTCTGGGCAATTGGCTGCCTCTTGAGTCTAGCTCCACTGAGAAACTACCACAAAGTAACAGGACCAGCTTAAATGCTCTAGGAGTCTGAAGTGTTCCCTTCAATTAACACTATAGCTTTAGGAATAAAAAACAGTATTCCTAACGCTATAGAGTCCATCTGCCTCCGCTGCCACACATCCGTGATTAAAGGGTTAGAAACCTTTTTTCCACTTACCTGTTTCCAGCACTGAGGTCCCTCGGCGCTAGATTGGTCTCCTCTTCCAGTGACGTCACGCCGATGGGGGGACCTTAATGCACGTGAATTCAATCAGTGTTTTCCTATGGGAATTTTGAAGACGCTAGACGTTGCCATGTAAAATGTGAGGTGTCCAACGTCATTTCAAGGAGTTAAGCTCTGTGACAATGCAAGATGTGCCCCTAGTTGATGTCTGTAAGGTAGACTTAACCCTGCAATGTAAACATTCATTTACATTTACTGAATAAACCTAATAGATTATAAGCATTCACCCTTCAAGATAGAGGATGTGCCAAGACTGACACAATATCACAGGATTCCTAACCACTTGTCTTGAAGGGGTTAAGGTAATGTGGAGTCTAATTTTCTGTGGAGAATAGTTTTGTCCTATTTAGATAAACTTTCTGGCGACCAATAAATGTTTTTGCCACATGCCAGAATTGTTTTTTTCCCTTACAAAGCTAATTTCCTTAGATGGCAAAGGGTTAAACTTATCTGAGCTGGGCAAATTGGTCCCATGTGAAGTAAATGTCATTCCTCAGGCTCTATACACCATGTATATCCATATATCTTCTGATCATTTTCTTTTAGGTTGTACTCTAATGAACTATTTCAAGTTTTTTTTAGCTCTGCTAGTGTAGCCACTTTCACATGGTAAATTATAAAGCCACTCACACTTATTTGCTCTAACTTGCGTTTCTTCTTTAATAATTAATGACAGCGTAAAACTAAAAACAAAGATCTCCTCTATTATTTATGAGCCCTCTTGAGATTTTTTTTAATGGCCAAGAGAACGAGGTAGAATTGGGTTTAAATATATGCAACACTAACAACAATCCTAAAATAATCTTAGGAACGCTATAGTGTTAGGAATAGTGATGTCGCGAACATAAAATTTTCGGTTCGTGAACGGCGAACGCGAATTTCGGCAAATGTTCGCGAACCCGTGATCCGGGCGAACCGCCATAGACTTCAATAGGCACGCGAATTTTAAAACCCACAACTTGTTTCAAGAGGACTAACACCTGGATCTTAGGGAGTTATCTACTAAAAGGCTGAAATACCTAAATTGGTCTTTCAGCCACATTTACTAATACTAAGTAAAAATTACTTAGTATTAGTAAATGATCTGCCCCTACTCGCTATACCGCGAGTAGGGGCATGTCTAGTAAGCAGTGAGCAGCCACTGGCTGCTCACTGTAAAAAAAACACACACAAAAAAACAACCTATTGGCTCCCACCCCTGTGCGACGGGTGGGGGTCATAAATTACAATGGGGGGGGAGGACCTACTGTCCTCCCCCCTGGCCCCCACCCCTAGGCGGCGGGTGGGGGCCATAAAGATAATGAGGGGGGGACCTACTGTCCTCCCTCCCGGCCCCCACCCGTGGGCGGCTGGTGGGGGCCATAAAGATAATGGGGGGGACCTACTGTGCTCCCCCCCGCCCCCAGCCCTGCACGGTGGGTGGGGGCCATAAAAATAATGAGGGGGGGGACGTACTGTCCTCCTCCCCGGCCCCCACCCCTGCGCGGTGGGTGGGGGCCATAAATCACAATGGGGGGGACCTAATGTCCTCCCCCCTGGCACCACGCCTGAGCGGCGGGTGGGGGCCCTAAATACTAAAAAGGGGGGACCTAAGGTCCTCCCCCCTTGGCCCCCACCCCTGAGCGGCAGGTGGGGGCCCTAAATACTAAAAAGGGGGGACCTAATGTCCTCCCCCTGGCCCCCACCCCTGAGCGGCGGGTGGGGGCCCTAAATACTAAAAAGGGGGGGACCTAATGTCCTCCCCCCGGCCCCCACCCCTGAGCGGCGGGTGGGGGCCCTAAAAAAAATGCCCCCCCCAGGTCACTTGGGGTCCCCAAACCCCTAGTCACCCCCTCCCCCCTCCAAAAAAAAATTAACCCCCTACCTACCCCCCTCACCCTAAAAATAATGATGGGGGGACCTTTAACTAAGTACCTGTAAAAAAAAAAAAAAAAAAAACTTACCATTCGATGTTTTCTTTCTTCTAAATCTTCTTTTTTCAGCCCCAAAAAAGGGCAAATAAAAAACCATAATAACCGACGCAATAAAAAGAATTTAAAAAAAACGAGCGCAAAAAAAAATAATCCATGTTCACCCGGCGAGGGCTCCGCGCAGACTGAGCTCTGCAGGGCGGGGCAAGGCTTATAAAGCCTTGCCCCGCCCTGCAATTAGGCTCAGAGCATACTGATTAGTGGGTTTAAGCCATCCAATCAGAGTGCTCTGACAGGTAAGTCTCTACATTTACCTGTCACAGCACTCTGATTGGTTGGTTTGAAATCCACCAATCAGAGTGCTCTGTGTCATTTTACACAGCGTGGGAAAGTTCTGTGTAATTTGACTCATAACACTCTGATTGGTGTATTAAGTAACCAATCAGAGAGTTATGAGTCAAATTACACAGCGTGGGAAAATTCCAAAGAACTTTCCCACGCTGTGTAAAATGACACAGAGCACTCTGATTGGTGGATTTCAAACCAACCAATCAGAGTGCTGTGACAGGTAAATGTAGAGACTTACCTGTCAGTCTCTTCATTTACCTGTCAGAGCACTCTGATTAGATGGCTTAAACCCACCAATCAGTGCTCTGAGCCTAATTGCAGGGCGGGGCAAGGCTTTATAAGCCTTCCCCCGCCCTGCAGAGCTCAGTCTGCGCGGAGCCCTCGCCGGGTGAACATGAATTATTTTTTTTGCGCTCGTTTTTTTTTTTTTTTTAATTGCGTCGGTTATTATGTTTTTTGATTTGGCCTTTTATGGGGCTGAAAAAAGAAGATTTAGAAGAAAGAAAACATTGAATGGTAAGTTTTATTTAATTTTTTACAGGTACTTAGTTAAAGGTCCCCCCCTCATTATTTTTAGGGTGAGGGGGGTAGGTAGGGGTTAATTTTTTTTGGGGGGGAGGGGGTGACTAGGGGTTTGGGGACCCCTAGTCACCTGGGGGGGACACATTTTTTTTTAGGGCCCCCACCCACCGCTCAGGGGTGGGGCCAGGGGGGAGGACCTTAGGCCCTTTTTAGTATTTAGGGCCCCCACCCGCCGCTCAGGAATGGGGGCCAGGGGGAGGACATTAGGTCCCCCCCTTTTTAGTATTTAGGGCCCCCACCCGCCGCTCAGGGGTGGGGGCCAGGGGGAGGACATTAGGTCCCCCCATTGTGATTTATGGCCCCCACCCACTGCGCAGGGGTGGGGGCCTGGGGGGAGGACCGTAGGTCCCCCCCTTTTTAGTATTTAGGGCCCCCACCCGCCGCTCAGGGGTGGGGGCCAGGGGGGAGGACATTAGGTCCCCCCCTTCTTAGTATTTAGGGCCCCCACCCACCACTCAGGGGTGGGGGCCGGGGGGGAGAGAAGTTCCCCCTATTGTTTTTTTTAGGGCCCCCACCCACCGCTCAGGGGTGGGGGCCGGGGGGAGGACAGTAGGTCCTCCCCCATATCATTGAGTATACTTTGACAACCCCCACCCCCGGGTGGGGGGGGGTTGTCAAAGTTTACTCAATGATATGGAATAGGGGGCGGACCGAACATTGCATATGTTCACCCGCCGTGGCGAACGAGTACAAGCGATGTTCGCCAGGAACTATTCGCCAGCGAACTGTTCGGGACATCTCTAGTTAGGAATATTCAGGTGTCTGCCCCCCTCTATGTGGAAATAAAAGGTAGTTAAAGGGACACTATAGACACTAAAACAACTTTACCTTAATTAAGCAGTTTTTGTGTACAGTTTATGCCCCATGCAGTCTCACTGCTCAACTCTATACCATTTAGGAGTTTAATTGCTTTCTTTAAACAGCCCTAGTAACACCTCCTTCCATACGACTTGCACAGCTTCCCTAAACACTTCTTGTAAAGAGACATCTATTGTTTAAACTTCCTTTATTGCACATTCTTTTTAGTTCCCTATCTCATGTCCTCTTAATATCCTTTTAGACCATGCAGGGGAGTCTTGTATGTGATTGAAGTCGAATTTACAGAGTAGAAAATAAAAACTTCTAAAGCAAACTAGCATGTAATGAAACATTCTCATGCATGCTGTGTGAGTCACAGCCAGGGGATGTGTTACTATGGCTGTATAAACAAAGTGATTTAACTCTTAAATGGCAGAGAATTGAGCAGTGAGGCTGCAGGGATATGATCTATACACAAAAATTGCTTCATTAAGCCGATGTTGTTTAGATGCATATAGTATCCCTTTAACTTACCTTTAATCCATCAGCACCAGTCTTGCTGGGGCTGACCCCGCCTCCATGGCTGAGATCAGCAGTCTTAATGATCACAGCCAATCGAATGCTTTCCCAATGAAAAACATTGGGACGCTATTGGGCATGTGCGGCAAAACGCAGTGCTGCACCAATCAGCAATCTCCTTATACAGAATCATTGAATCAATGCATCTCTATTCAGTGTTTCCATGCAGAGCTTGAAGTCGCTGAATGTAGATGCTACACACAGTGCAGCACTGAAATAGGAAACACCTTTAGGAGCCATCTGAGTGACTGCCACTAGAGGTGTTTTACGAGGCAGCAATATAAATACAAGTGGTCCTCACTTTACGACCTACCTGTTTTACAACGGCTCGCACTTACGACCAGCTCTCTAGCGTGGGGATTCAAGGGATTCCCCACGTTAGAGAGCTGGTCTATGTATGGAGAATTTCCCCCGAATATAGATTAGAGGGATTTCCTGCTCTGGTGCGGATGTAAATTTCCCCGAACATAGACAAGCGCACAACAGCAGGGAACCCCTATAATCTATTTTCAGGGAAATTTTTCCAGAACATAGAAAAACGCAGGTTATGGTGCTCGAACGAAAGACTGTCTCTTCAAAGCAGATTAAGAACAGACTAAGACACAATCTGTAGTGCAATCAATGACAATTTGTGCGTGATTTAGTAAAGTTGCAACAACAAAGCCAACTTGACCCATTTTAGAAAAAAAAAAAAAACTAACTAGGGCCTCCCGCTATTGTGTTCCTATGTGGGTTCAATGTTACATGCACTGAAGAGCAGTTTTTATCCAGCTATAGCTGAATGGCTAAAACAAATTTGTCTTAAGTAAAAGTACCTAAAATATTAATTTCGTAAGCCTGATTTAAAAATGAGCTTTTTCTGCACAAGGGACATTTATACTGTTCTTCTTTCGTTGCTCTGCATCTAATCCTGAATACTAGGATGGGAACAGAAAGTGACAGCAGGGAGGAGCTTGGCCTTATTTATCTGGGCCGAAAAACATGAGCATTTTTGGCACACTTCGGTGAACATGTAGTACAGGAACTCTCCTGGGTTTTGTTCTTTCCATTCACATCCTATTTAGTCTGAAGTTCACTGTACATAATCTTTTGTCTCACTTGGTTGACCTGTAAGCATATTAACCCTCATTATGGTTCTAATAGAAAGAGCTGGTTCCCTTCCCTTTCTCCCTTTCTCCCTACCCTATGCTCCTTCAATTTGCATATTCAGGGCAGCTTTGTATCTCCTTCAATTTTCTCAATTGTAATGAACCCCACTCTTTCTTCAAGCCCTAACTTAACCCACCACCCCGTTCTCAGTCTTTCTAACATACTTCAGGTGCCTGAAATTTGTAGTAATTCTTTAAGCACTGGATTCTGAATGACCTCTTTAACCACTTCACACTCTAGGAGTTATTGCTATACCCTCCAACTATCAACTTCTCCCCCTGCAAAATATAATCTGTAATTTTACTTTTAAATTGTTTATTTATAAGCCAATTAGCAAAGTGCTTTCTATAAAAGTTCTGTAACCACTAGATTGTTTGTAGGTCAGGAACAGAGACATCTGTTCCTTTTGTATTTGATGTGTATATTGTTCTGCCTGTTTTCCCAAATTTTACAGCACTACTGAATATGTTGGCATCTAATAAACATTAATAATAATTCTAATGTTAACCAAATTATGTTAACTGTAAAAGCTAATTATTCAAACCTCAAGGTATATTTCTCCACACAGGATATAACTGCCAGTCCACTGCCAACACTTTACTCCGTGTTTCTAACCACAAGGAAGTAGGTCAAGCAGCTTTCTCATTCAGAGACCCACAACTGTGAAATACATTGATCATCCACAACATTAAAACCACGGGTGAAGTTAATAATATTGATTATATCGTTACAATGACAAGGAATGAAATATATTCAGCAACAAGTGAACAGTCAGTTCTTGAATTTCAGGTATTGGAAGCAAGAAAATGGGCAAACAAAAAGATCTGAATGACTTTGACTAGGGCCATAGTGATTGGTAGGTCACTGGGTCGAAGCATCTCCACAATGGCAAGTCTTGTGAGGTTTTCTGGTATGCAGTGGTTAGTGCCTACCAAAAGTGGCACAAGGAATAACAACTGGTGAATCGGTGTCAGTTCATACCACACAAGGCTCATTGATGCACAGGGGAAGTGAATGCCAGCCTGTCTGGTCTGATCACACAAAGATCTACTGTAGGTCAGATTGCTTAAATGTCTAATGCTGGCCACTGTGTTTCACAACACACAGTGCATCGCAGTTTGCTGCATATGGGAGTGGGTAGCCGCAGACCTGTCAGACTGCCCATGATGACCCCTGTCATCCATCAAAAATGCCCTCAATGGAGACCTAAGCATCAGAACTGGAGAAGAGATGGCAGCAGGATGTGCTATAGGAAGAAGGCTAGCAGGTGGAGGAAGTGTTATGTTCTGGGTACTGTTCTGCTGGGAAACCTTTGGACCTGGCATTCATGCGGATGTTACGTTGACACGTACAACCTACCTAGAGATTGTTACATACAACCCTTCATGATAATGGTGTTCCCTGGTGGCAGTGGTCTCTTTCAGCAGATTAATGCACATTGTAAAATTTGTTTAGGAGTGGATTGAGGAACATGATAAAGAGTTCAAGGTCTTGGCCTCAAAATTTCCCAGATCTCTCTCATCCCTCTCCACTGGAAGTCGGAGATTCCACCCACGCTGGAACACTGGAAACGCACAGTAGAAGACATCAGAACGGCAGAAGCCAAAATAGTAGAACTGCAAGGGAGATACGAAAAACACATTACAAGCTGGACACCCTGGATACTGTACACGGCCTAAACGGCGATAGGGGCGACCTTGACCACTATGGGGAGAGGACCCGGGAGACACGGACGGGGGCTCGGACCCGTCGTCGGGGGACCTGGCAGCCTCCCCCCCCTCCCCTCCTCTCGCCCCTTCCCCCCCCCCTCCCTTACCTTGTGGTCCCCTTTCCATTCCCCCCCCCGCCCTAACACACCCAAGCAACCTCACACACACACCGATCAAACTTAATCACACACCCACGCGTTATCAGATGACGACACAAGGCAGCTATAATACAGCTCCCAATACGCCCGAATCAACACAACAACAGAATAGACACAGTAACTTGCACCCCAACAGCGTATAAACAGGAGACCACTCCCTCAGACACATGATGACCCATACTACCTAACACCTGACAGACCGCTTAAACCTAAAGCTGGAAAACACAGACGGCAGACTCGGGCAGGGAAACTGCTGCCTGACACCAAGATAACAGTAAAGGATCAAGGCACACCCAGCCCAGGCCGCTTAGAAAGGCTCACCGGACATGGGGACTCAAGTACACGACACTCTCCAACAAACCAGACACCCTAACACATTGTCACAGACAAGGGGGGCCAACACGGACGCTCAGCGTTATACTGCCGAAAGGCTCAATTACGAATTGCCATTCCTACCAGGCATATTTTACAGAGACCAGACGAGGCCCACCTTCCACACCGTTTGACACCCCCCTCCCCCCCACGGTGGAATACGGTCTGTCCTGTTTGATTACATTCGCATGGTCAAAGTTCGATTGGTTATTATAATGTTGCAACGTTACTTCTATTAGAAACGAAAATTGTTAGAAGATAATGGAGGCACTGTTTGGCGGGGATCCGTGATGTAATGACATAATCACTGTATGCTACCACACAATCACTTGATCCCAATTTTCTTTATTCTGTATCCCAATGCTTTGCTTCAATAAAAATTATATTTACAAAAAAAAAAAAAATTCCCAGATCTTAATCCAATTGAGCATCTGTTGAATGTGCTGGAGCAAAAAATTTGATCCATGTAAACCGCACCTCGCAACTTGCAGGAATTGCTGCTAATGTCTTGGTGCCAGATACCACAGGACACATCTTGTGGAGTCCATGCCTCAACGCATTAGAACTGTATTGACAGCACGAGCAAGACCTACATGATATTAGGCAGGTGGTTTTAATGTTGTGGCTAATCAGTGTATATGTCTCAAACAATTGTATCCATCTGAAATCCCAGCTATATCTGCCTTATTGTATCTACAAACAAAAATCAGCTGAAGTTATTTTTCATGTTTACTTGCATTGCATGTTGTATATTGAATGTGTATTGAAAACATGTCGTTGTATATGTGTTCTAAAAGAGATCACAAGAAATCTCATTGTAAAACGCTTTACAAATAAATATTTTCAATATGTTTCTGGCTAACCATCATGGAATACAGAGTCTATCTGCAGTTTTAAGCTAACCATCCCAGCATTCTGCCTAGTATACTGTTTAAAGACCCCTTACCTGACGCGTGCAGTCATACTTCTAAGTAGCCTATGTAATGGAGCTCCCTGTGCCCCGGCTGGGTACCTCCGCCAAGGACAGCTTCCTAGCTGGAACAGGGGACAGGCCGCAGCACTTCTGCCCAAAGTCGCTGTGGCTTGACTGGAGCCCTGCAACCGCTCTCCTGGAGCCGGATGGGGAATTCGCTCTAGACACCCAGTCCTGAGAGCTCTAGTCCTTACAAGGACTTTCCCTGTTGAATCCTCCACACTGGAACAGTGATTAAAGAGTAGCCCTTTCCCCTCCCAGTAACCAGACACAGTTCTGGGAGTACAAGCTGGTATACCATTTAATGGCAGCCACAACTGGCCATATATGCAGGTCCCAATGCAAGGGGCACTCCCCCTGGACCTGAGAGTAAACCACAGTAGAAACAAATACACAATTACATTGGCTTTTAGATGCAAGATGCTCCCATACATAATCAGATAATCCCTCCTCTGTGCCTGGGAGATAATTGGATCAGGAACTGTACTAATCTAATCCAATCATCTTCAAGCACCGAAAAAAAAAATCACCTTTTCCCAAACACCCCAAAAGTTCCTTAAAAATACATAAAATGCCACAAAGGTTACATCACCTGATAGCCCTGATCTGTGTGACCAACATATCCAAAGATCACCCAGATAAGTTCAGGGGTTCAGGAATTTCCTGGAAGTCATTTATTTGACCGACCGCATGCATGGTCCCATCCCAAAACAGTTACAGAGAATCAGGGCAAACTACTGAACATAGTCAATACTCTTACCCTGGAGCTTGTTCCCCTTGTCTGTGGGAACGTTTCCACCAAAAAACGCCTTTCTAAGCGTTGTAGAACCAAACGCAGGTGATCATGGAAGTCCAGCGGTGTTCGGGAGTTTCAGTATCCGAAAATAGTTCCATGAACTCGACGACCAAACACCGCTGCCTGTGTTCATGCAAACAAGGTGGCCGCCACCTCATGGTCTTCCAGATGAACACTTAGAACACTGAGGTGGAAATTGCTACAAAGTAGCAATTAGGCTTAACAAGCTCCAGGGTGGTTTGTGTGGCTGTTCGGTTCCCGAACCATATAGACCAAATACATGAACTGAGACTTTTACATCACATTTTACAGGGTCCATAGTCTGTGGGCAGGAGGCTAGCAAGCAGTCTCCTCCAGGAACTCGTGGCAAACTCACTTGGAAAGGGGAGTTTGTCACAGCCTATTTTCCACCTTGTGATCTAAAACAAATGGCCAGTTAATGCTTCAATAGCTTCTTTTTAGTGGATTCTTGGTGTGTCAACTACTAACCTAGTTGCTTCAAGGACATCATAGTCACCAAAACTACTTTAGCTTAATAAAGCAGTGTTGGTGTATAGATCAATGAAGCAGTCTTGGTGTATATATCATATCCTTACAATCTCACTGTTCAATTGCCTGACATTAACCCCTTAAGGACCAAACTTCTGGAATAAAAGGGAATCATGACGTGTCAGACATGTCATGTGTCCTTAAGGGGTTAAGAGGTAAATCACTTTGTTTATGCAGCCCTAGGTACCTCCCTGCATGTGACACAGCCTTCCTAAAAACTTTCTGTAAAGAGTTGTCTAATGTTTACACTTCTTTTATTGCAAATTATATTTAATTTTGAATTTCTTATCTCTTGCTCTGTTTATAGCTTACTAGACCCTGCACGGACCTCCTGTGTGTTATTAAAGTTCAATTTACAGAGCAGGAGATACAACATTTTAAATTAAGTTACATCTGATTGAAAATTAAACCATTTTGCTTTCATGCAGGCTGTCACTCACAGCCAGGGGAGCTGTGGCTAAGGCTGCATTTAGTAGTTAAATCATGTGACAAACTGAACTTCGTCATGGGTGCTAGATGGGGCCTGCTGGCCAGCCTCTTGCCAAAATTACGGGCCAAGTCAATGACTGTAAAGACCCATATTTTATCCCCCCTGATTTGGCACTTTCCATAGAACCAAATGCTGGCTCCCTGGTGGCAGTTTGCATGGACCAAAACCGCGAATAGACTTCAGTGGGACTTAGTCGCGAATGACCTGGAACTATTTTCGGCATGAAGACTTTGCTGTTCCCGGTCGGTCGCCAGTGGCACTTAGCCGCGTTTCTGTGGGACCATGCATGCGGTCGGTAAAAACTGTGACTTCCAGGAAATTCCTGAAACCCTGAACTGATCTGGGTGATTTTTAGCAGGGGATGTAACTTTTGTGGGGATTTTATGTGTTTTAAGTTATTTGGGGTTTTTTTTGTAAAAAAATATTTTTTTGTGTTAGGAAATAATTGAGTTTAGTATAGTGCTTGACTCAATTATCTCCTAAGTAAAGGGGAAGGCTTATTGTATATGGGAGTGTCATGCATTGTAACCCTGTTATTGGTTTATAATTTTGTATTGTAGTCCCCAACAAGGTCCATGTGGGCGTACCCCTTGCTTGGGGATTGACAAATAAGGCCAAGTGTGGCTCCCATTAAATTGAGATTTGTTTACCCCTTCATGAAGTCTTGACTCATGTTTGGGTAATTGGAGAACTACATTCACTCTGGGGATTGCTATATCACAATACTCCCCTGAGTATAATCACTAGCTCTTATAAGAGCTGTTCCTGCTACGCTCTCTGAACTAGGAGAGGTTCACCCACTGGAAGCTGGATCCTGGTCTTGAGACCAGGGTGGGTGGAGGACGGCGAGACCCCAACCAAGCTGCGGCGTTTTGTGGGGTGTACAGTGGTTATGGTGTTCCAGTAGAGTGCTTATGGTGCTCGCAAGTACCAGGAAGCAGCGATTGACTGAGGTACCCGGTCGGGGTGCCAGGCGGTCCGTCACAAATCACAAAAGTGATTTAACTACTAAATGGCAGAGAATTGAGCAGTGAAACTTTAATGTGTACCTTTCCATACTTGTTGGCATATTTCTTAGTTCTGTTAGTACCAGTCTTAATTCAAAATATATTGTCGACCCTAGTTTTTCAATATTGCAGTTGAGCCCTAACTCCCTTTTACATGAAAAGCATGATGAGTGTATACAAGCTACTCATATAGCTGAAATGTCCACATTCTGCCCTGTAAGGGGAAGATGACTGAACACAATGAACTCACAGTAATCCTTTAAATCACAAGTTAAAAAAAATAAAAAAAATTGGCGGAATATATAGGATCTGTATCCGTGGCAATACTAAAATTAATATTCAGTGTTTATGCTGACTGTAATAATGCCATCCTTGTATTTATGACCATGGTGTGAAAAGGTGAAAAAATGCACTTAAATTTAGCAGAGGTGTTATGACTATAGTCTGGTGCATTTTCCACACAAGTAAAAGCAGCAGCCATAAGTGGCAAATGTAGATTAATGATGATACAGACATTCCTTCAATACCCACTCCAGGGATAAGCTAGCACCAAACGTAATCTGCCAGCAGATATAGAGTATCAGTTTATGTATAGAATATGTCACCCTCTGTTGCCATTTTACAGCCTAATGGAAAAAGACGCACTTGCAGGATGATTTATTATTGGGGGGGAAATAGGAGCAACATTTTGGAGGTTATCAACTCCTGTTAATAACGGCAAACGTGCAATTTTTGTGAAATTATATGCAAACAAATATACTATAATTTGCAAAACCACCTCTATATTGTTATGAATAATTTACATGTTTTCATCCATCCTAAATGGCCTGAAAATACATTGAAGCAGCCACAATAAAGGGTAGGGTGGCAGACCAGATTTTATAACAAGACACGGAGGCTCATATTGCATATCCCTTTCTTTACTGTTGACAAATAGCAGCAAAGGAAACATACAGAATGAAAAAAGAATGAACATGTGATAACGTAGGCCCCTCCCCCTCAGGTCCCAGTATAACAGGCAGCACTTCCCTTCCATTTCCCTCTTTCTTTGCTGCTCTGACACAAAGATAAGTACATGCCATATTTTCTCTTATATACTATTCATTGATAATTTAATGGATTTTTATTTAATTTGTATTTATTTAGTCTTTTATTTCGAAGGTTAGTAATTGTGTCGTTATACACTAGCCTCAGGGCCCAGACCTCCCCTGCTTATGTAACCTTGTCTGTTTCTTCTGCTCGAGCGCCTCTCTGCGCACTTCTTCTTGTTTCATTATTCCTCCGCGTAGCTTGCGGGTGCCGCGAATCCCGCGAGATTCCCGGCGGCCATTTTCTGTCATTCTGTCCCTACCTCTTAGTGTGTCGCTGGTCTGGGCCCTGGTGAGAGCGTTTTTCCTTTGCTTAGATTGTTTGGGTGACTAACCCATACGTCCTTGATCATGCCTAAACCCAGACTATCTACTGGGTCCGCTCACTCTGGGGAGTCGGATTCCCCAGTAATCAGAACTGAGGCCCCTGTCACCTCAGATATTTCGCCTTCTATGGCGGATGGGACTACCCAACCCGATGGACCACAGTTTCTGGCGCTACAGCGCTCGGTGACAGACGCCATTATGGCTGCTATGGGGTCTATGTCCTCCACCCTCTCCCACACCATTTCACAAGCCCTCTTGCCCCGTCCTTCAGACGAGCAACTCTCGGGCACCTCGACACCCCAGGGAGAGGTATCTAAAGGGGACTTCAAAAAGGCTGCCCGTAAATCTAAACACTCCTCTGCCTCCAGAAACACCATGACTGGCGTACCTTCGGTCGCCCCAGAAAGCGTGTCCCATCCACGCAAAAGAGCCTTTCCGCGCCAGGCAGAACGGGCGCGGCTTTGGAAATGTGCTAGAGCACAGATTGAGAGCGGCACCGACTCAGAAATCGGGTCAAATGAGGAGGCTATGAATGAGTCAGATTCCGACTCTGATGCGGATTCCGCCGATGGCGCTCTCGACCTCCTTTCCTCTGCTCAGGCAGAGATGCCCGGAGGCGAGACGGGGACCAGGAACCCTGCGGCTGCGGGGCCATCCCTCGTGGATCCTTCGGGGGTCCCACTCTTCGATCCGGATGACCTTCATCATCCGAGGTCGGCGGAGTGGCTCCCAGCCGACCACGTTGCCACATATCTGGAAAATTGGGTCAGAAAACCCTTAAGCAAGGCGGCCCGCAACAAATTGAGGGCGGAGTGTCCTAGGCCTCTGGTGCCTAACAAGGTGTGTGACACCCCAGAGGTTGATCCAAAAATGACCCAGTTCCTCACTAAACTGGGCTGGAACCCCCGTAAAGGACTAGAGTCCGCTCTGAAGTCCTGCCAGGACAAGCACCTGGACATATTCGGGCCTTTGGCCAAATTATTTGACTTGGCGGAAGACGCCAGAGCGGAGAACCGCATGGTCGACCCTGAAGACCTTAGAGGTTGGGTCCAGAGAGCAATTTGTATTGCTGGGAGCGTAAATACCTCCCTGTCTATTGAAAGGCGTAAAGCCATATTGTTCAAAATTGAGCCAAAACTAGCCAACCTCGCCCTTACGGAGGCGGGCAAAGACGCCCAAGGACTCCTCTTCGGAGACTCCTTCATCAAAGACTTGGGGCGTTATGTGGGGGCATTCACGGCTCTAGACAAGGCCCAGGCCTCCATGAGGCGAGTATTCCAGGGGCGGGTCTCTACCAGGGCCGGCAGAAGCAGGAGCCGTCTGTCCGGCCGCAACTATCCCCAATCCCGTGGCACGGGAAGAGGCTCCTTTCAACAGTATCACCAATACCAGGAGACCTCCCGCCCCATGTTTTTTCCATCCCGTGGACGTCAATGGCGATCCAGAGGCCTTCGGAGTAACCCAAACTCCAGACGACCATACGGTGAGTTGCCTTCTACCACACATTTCTTCTCCGGGTTACATAGGGGGCAGACTCCAACATTTTTTCCCAGCCTGGTCACAAATCACTTCAGATCCCTGGGTACTGGCCACTATTCAGGGCTTCCATATAGAACTCACCTGCCGCCCTACACACATTCCCCCTCCTCGACCGATCCGCTTTTCCATCCAGGATCGCGGTCGGATCGACGAAGAACTTTCATCCCTCCAGTTCAAAGGGGCTATCGAACTAGCACCCCCCAGCCCTGCGGGCGTAATAAGCAATATCTTCCTAGTGGAAAAGAAAGGCGGCCAATCGAGGCCAGTCATAAATTTGCGCCCCCTCAATGCCGTAGTCAGGTACCGCCATTTCAAGATGGAGGGTATTCACCTGCTAAGGGATCTCCTCCTCCACGGAGACTGGCTAGCGAAACTAGACCTAAAAGACGCGTACCTGACAGTGCCAATAGCGGAGGCCTCTCGGGACCTCCTACGCTTTTACTGGCGACACGAAATATGGCGATTCACCTGTCTGCCCTTTGGCCTATCCTCAGCCCCGTGGTGTTTCACAAAACTTCTACGGCCCGTTATGGCCTGGCTACGCAGTCGAGGAGTTCGACTAATCGTCTACCTAGACGATATTCTACTCATGGCTCAGGAGCGCTCCACCCTCCTCTCACACCTACGACTAGCCATAAACCTCCTGTCACGCTTAGGTTTCATAATCAACTGGGAGAAGTCATGCCTGACCCCCGCCACCCGCTTGGAATTCCTAGGTTTCCAAGTGGATTCGGGGGCAGCGACGCTGAGTCTCCCGATATCCAAGATTCGTTCCATCCGCAAAGAATTGCGCAGGGCCCTTATCCGACCCCAGCTCACCTTACGCCAATTGGCACGCCTCATAGGCCTACTGGCCTCTTCAATCCAGGCCGTGTTCCCAGGCCCACTCCACTACCGAGCGCTACAGCGCCTAAAAATCGCTCACCTAAGAGCCGGGGCATCCTACGCAGACCTAGTCTCCCTGGACAACGAGACGAAAGACGAGTTGCGATGGTGGATTCTCAACCTGTCTGCGTGGAATGGCAAAGCCATCTTCGGCTTAACGCCGGAATTCACGATCGACTCGGATGCGAGTCTACACGGTTGGGGAGCCCACTGCGAGGGCATCTCAACTGGGGGCCGGTGGTCGGAGTCCGAAACCCGACTACATATCAATGCCCTGGAGCTTCTGGCAGGCTCCTTCGCCATCCGCAGCTTCGCCAAGGACCGTGCCCTATCATGTATTCGGCTCCGCATGGACAATGTTTCGGCGGTGAGATATGTCAACCACCTGGGTGGTACACAGTCGGCGGTCCTGGCCAGGTTGGCGAAAGATTTTTGGGAATTCTGCCTGGAGCGGAACCTGATGGTCTACGCAGAGTACTTACCTGGCCTGCACAACGTCCAAGCGGACTGGGGTTCACGTTATCTTTCAGACACCAGCGACTGGAGATTAGCCAGGAAGGTGTTCTCCAACATATCATCTCTTTGGGGGCCATTTACCATAGACCTTTTCGCCTCCCGGCTCAATACTCAACTCCCACGCTTCTTCAGCTGGAGGCCGGACCCAATGGCGGAGGCAGCGGATGCCTTCCTACAAGAGTGGAAGGGAGGCCTCCTCTATGCCTTTCCCCCATTTTCCATGATCCCTCGCTCACTCCTGCAGACCCGCAAACACCGGGCGGAGCTAGTCATGGTCACCCCATTCTGGGAGACGCAGTCTTGGTTCCCCCAAATACTCGAGATGACGTTGGACTACCCTCGACTCCTGCCGGATCGCCACGACCTGCTACAAGACCCGACGGGTCGCTATCATCCCCTCCGGCTGGAGGGCTCTCTCCCACTTCTGGCGTGGCGAATCTCCGGGGACCCTGGGAAATCCAAGGAGTTTCGGACGCAACTAGACTCTTATTGGCGGCAGCATGGGCTCCCGGCACTAGACGGGCATATGGGTCAGCTTGGCGAGCTTGGGCTAGCTGGTGCATGGCTCGGAACGAGGATCCCGTTTCGGCCCCTGTAACAACGATCCTGCAGTTCCTGACGTCTCTCTTCGAAGCCGGTAAGGCTTACAGGACCATTAACCTTTACCGTTCCGCTATCTCGGCGATTCACCAAGGCTTCGAGGGCCGCCCCGCGGGACAACACCCTCTAGTGTGCCGACTCGTCAAGGGCTCTAGATTTTCAAGGCCACCCAGGCCCCGCTACTCCACGACCTGGGATGTTTCAGTTGTATTGACTTTCCTCTCATCCTGGCCCGCTAACGCAGGACTCTCCCTCAAACAGCTGTCGGCCAAATTGGTGTGCCTGCTCTGTCTCATCTCATGCAAGAGAGTCTCGGATGTCAGTGCACTGGATGTCGATGCCAAGTCATACACCCCGGACGGGGTAACTTTTAACATCAGCAGACGCACTAAGACTTCCATCAAGGCGGTATCCTACCCTAGTTTCCCTGCCTCTCCTTCGCTATGCCCAGTGACCTGCCTTCGTGAATACGAATCTCGCACCGAACCACACCGATCTACTGCCTCCCGTCAGTTGTTCTTATCTTTCCGCCCCCCTTTTCACCCAGTTTCCAGCACTACCTTATCACGCTGGGTGAAATGGCTGCTGGCCCAAGCGGGCATTGACACTACAGTGTTCGGCGCCCACTCAGTACGAGGGGCTTCGGCCTCTTCTATGATGTCTGCGGGCGCCCGCCTGGAAGACATTATGAGAACAGCTGATTGGTCTAGGGAATCTACCTTCCGAGAATTCTACTTTCGGCCGGCCCCACACACATTCGCTGTAATAATGGATCAGCTTTAAACTTGCAATATGAGCCTCCGTGTCTTGTTATAAAATTGCATGATTTTGCTATTACATGACGAAAAGTCATGATTTTATTAAAGACACGGAGGCGAGTATTGCCCCACCCTTTTTTGTTACTCTCTCGCTGGTAAGTATATATCTCCCCACCCATATTACTCATACCACGATACACCTATGTTATAGTTTGGGACGGTAAGTGGGGCCGTCCTTATAATTGTTGTTTTCAATATTACTGGATATGTTAACATTGATTGTTTTGTGGGATTGTATATACAAGGGTCTTTGTTCCCACTGGTGTAACCTTGTACTAGTTACAAGTATCGACTTTAACCTGTTGGCTCCTGTCCTTTATGTCTCCACAGCTTAATCTGGCAAGACGTCTAGCAAGGGTCCGGTTTATTGGTCTCCTCCTGCTGTCCTCCATCGGTCCTATGAATTCTACGGCCACACTTCCCAGTTTGTGATGTTATACCTCCTCGGTTTTTTCTGTTATTCCTTGGGACTTTATTCTCGCATTACTCTAGTTATGGACATTGTTCTTTGGTCGCATCTGCAGAAAGAGGGAAATGGAAGGGAAGTGCTGCCTGTTATACTGGGACCTGAGGGGGAGGGGCCTACGTTATCACATGTTCATTCTTTTTTCATTCTGTATGTTTCCTTTGCTGCTATTTGTCAACAGTAAAGAAAGGGATATGCAATACTCGCCTCCGTGTCTTTAATAAAATCATGACTTTTCGTCATGTAATAGCAAAATCATGCAATTATATGCCCTTAATACAGGTTAAACCAATGTTATCTTAACCCCTTAAGGACACATGACGTGTGTGGCATGTCATGATCCCATTTTATTCCAGAAGTTTGGTCCTTAAGGGGTTAAAGGTTCTTTGTGAACTAGCCAATATCACTGAAGGCATTCTAATCCTCGGGGAGACCTTAATGTTTCTTTAGATGCACCTACAGTTCAGAGTAGTCACCCACAACAAAGTTTTAAGAGAATTAGGAGGGCACTCATCCGTCTGAGGCTGGTGGAATTTTCACCCTAACAGTAGACACTATACCTTCTACTCCACCCTTTATAACAGATACTCCAGAATCGACTACATATTTATGCAACAGGATAGACTAGGTGACCTCATGTTGGCAGAAATAGAACCGATTTTGTGTTCTGACCACAATCCAGTAACAATTTAAATGGCCTAAGCATGTTCCGATCCCCAGATTGGTCATGGGAGCTAAACAAGACCTTGCTGGACGACCCAGAGGTTATTACTCAAATGTCTAATGCTTTACAGCAATATTTTGCTCCCCTTACTAATGGAAGCACACAGATGTTTAATCAGAGGTAAGTTTATTGAATTGGGGATTGAATAAATAAAAAAAAAACGCCAAATCCAAGTGACAGACGTCACTAAGAAAATATGAGACCTGGAGTTGTTGCACACACAATTGCAAATTAAAGCTACATACAGGGAACACTTGGAAGCTTGCAGATAGTTGACTCGACTCCTCATCCACAGGTTTCATTGCACCCTGCAACGCTCCAGAGGATTAATAGCACGAATGCTTAGGGAGAAGCGGAAAATTATACAAATTCACTGCATAAACCAAGCTTCGGGTAGATCAACTCCCTTCCTGGAATCAATTGTAGCAGAGTTACACACATATTATTCCACTCTCTATAACATACATAGGAGTGCTCCTGAAGCCAAAAACCTTGACCGAGTTAAGAACTACTTCCGAGATAAAGTCTCAGAAACACTACACATGGACATGGTGGAAACCCTAGAGGAGATAGCAGCTCAAGTCAAAGCAGCAAAAAATTGTAAGTCTCCTGACGGGTTCACACTCTTGTGCTACAAAAACTTCCAGAATCTCGTACTGCTCCGAATCATAGTAGCCATGATCTCCATTGTGGAGGGAGGAGCTTTTCACCCAGATTCTCTTTTGGTCCATGTTACCATACTGCCCAAAGAGGGTAAAGATCTTGAATTACTTGCCAGCTAGAGATGCATCTCCCTTCTGAATTTAGATGTTAAACTATTTGTTAAGTTTAACATGTTGTCTGGTTTGATCCACTCGGTTGGTTGGCTGAAACTGAAGCATCAGAGGCCATGAGGGAATATCTACAGGGCTTATCTGAAAAACACTCCAGACTGTGGTTCCCATGGGTATACTATATTTCTAAAAGACCAAGGCAAGAAGTGACATCTTGCCAATGAACACCATAGGGAAAAGAAAATAACAGCAATAGCCTAGTGTTAAATCACATAGGAGTAAGCCAGATAAGTGTTCCAGACACTTTACCCATTCCTACCTAACACCTCCCTTTCCACCTACAGTTACTCAATCCACTCTTCACCCACCCCCTTTTCTTCTATAATTAGTAAATACTCATACCATGAAGATAAACCCAATGCAGAGTGAGAAAACCAGCTAAAACATAGTAGACTTATATGAATAAAGATAGGGCAGCTTGTAAGTAGCTTTCTGTGGTGGTATACCCACAAGTAGCTAAGTTACTCCCACCTAGGTTGTCCTTTCCCTTAGCGTAAAAGATTTAGAGTGATTAAGCTCTCCTGCAGAATGTACCTGTCAGGGCTTACCTTAGTTGGTAGTCCGGTATACAGAGATATACACTCACCCTTGCAAATAAACACAGACCAAGGTGACCAGATAAGGAACCACGTGGCCTGTGAGTCTGTGCACGGGGGCTGTGCAGGATATTGCTCCAAGTCGCAGTACAGGTAAGGACACAATCAGGAGAATTTTCGAGGATAAGCCAAAAGTCAGAGGGTGCCAGAAGTCAGGATGAACGAGGGTAAGCCAAAGTCAGAGGATGCCAGAGGTCAGGACACACGATAAGAATAAGCCAAGGTCAGGAGCCGACTGGAGAACACTGGATCACGAGCAGAAACCAGAGTCAATGAACTGACACTGCCCTCAAGGAGAGGCAGTGTCTTATACCTGGCTAAATGGGCATCAGCTTCAGGTGGGCTGAGATTGATAGATGCAGCCCCAGGTAAAATCCACACCCCTAGTGCTCCAGACATGGCAGGATAGGATATCAGGCAGAAACATGAACTGAATTGTGGCTCAGAGACAAGACAGCAGGACTAAGGCAGCAAGAGTTCAGAGTTCAAATCCTTTTTGGTACCTGTGGAATGGCTACGCCTGTCTGTCTGAATGTCACGGTGCCAATCATGAAAGTATTGCTGTCTCACCCAAGCACTAGCCAAGACTTAGTGAAGGGTGAAGATGAACTGATGTTTTGAGAAAAGCACAAGAATTTATACCCAGACTCCCAGCATGGGGTCTCCATTCATTGTAACACAAGCCCGCCAGAGGCGCCTGTGTGTCTGGGAGATAATTGAGTCGGCTCTCTTTTAAACTAATTATCTCCTGGACACAAGAAGTGCAATACAAAAAACACTCTAATACATATACAATATAACCGAGCACCCCTACATATATATACCTGCAAAGGACTTTATGGAGCACCCATTCTGTTTAAAAAGCAATTTAGATGGAAGTCCAAAGTGCAGTGGGACGCGGCCAGCCTCTGATCTGGCACGGAGCTCCAGAATGCTTGGTAGAGTTCCCCGGCCACCGAAAAACACTGTGGGTACGTGGAGCCAGGGACGGACTGACAGCCATTTGGGCCCCCGGGCAAAATTAGGTCCTGAAAGTACATATGTATTTGATTAATTTTAAATATAACTTTCATATAATGTTGTGTATTACTTTTGATGCATATGATTATCAATGCATGTTTGCATTGAGCATTTAAAATCATTGTGAATGGTCGTTTCTGTTTATTGTGCCAGTATGAATGCATGTGTGTTTGTAGAATATCAATAGGTGTGATTTCAAGGATATATTTGAGTTTAGTGAAAAACTGTGTGTAAATGGAGGGATGAATTATGTCTACTGCAAGAATATTTATGTAGTATCAAAGTACAATTGTATGAGTCAAAGTATGTATTTGTGTAATGCTGATATATGTGAAACCCAGAGAGTATAAAATGCAGGAGCATGTAGTGTTTGTGTATGAAAACAGGAAGTTTATTAGAATGTAAAACATATCTGTGAATTCAAGAGTTTATTTATAGCAAGCATGTCAAACTAAAAGGCTAGCAAGGGCCAAATAAACAAGGTTTAAGTTTAAGTGGGCCGCTAAAAAACAAAAATGTACATTTTCATAGAAACGTAGGTTTATTTTGAAAAGTACACTATTAAAAAAACAAACAGCGATCCCTTCTACTAAATCCCAGTCCCCCCCTCGTCTACTAAACCTTAGTACCCCCTCGTCTACTAAATCTTAGTACCCCCTCGTCTACTAAATCCCAGTACACCCTCGTCTACTAAATCCCAGACCCCTTTGTCTACTAAATCCTAGTCCCTCTGTCTACCCCTGCCCCTGTTCTCACTCAATCTCACTGAGACACACTCACTAACAGACATACACAGACACACAGATTCACTCAAACACACAAATGCACTCACAGACACACACATTCACTGACAGACACACACAATCACTCAGACACACAGGCTTCCTCACAGACACACACTGACACACACACACACAGACAGACTCACTGACAGAGACACACACACATCCATATATACACTCACAGACAGCCATATATACAGCAATACACACACATACAGCAATACACACAGACATACAGCCATATACACATACACACAGACAGCCATGCACACGCACAGACAGGAATACACACAGCCACACACAAATAGGCAGCCATACACCAATACACACATTTCCCCCCAACACTTTTTATTATTTTATTATTATTATATTATTATTATAGCTCCCTAACTTTGGGAGAGCTGGGTGGATTTCCTACCTGGGGTCTAGTGGGACTTCTGGGCAGGTGTACATTCAGGCAAGCGCGGGGCAAACAGGCAGCAAGGGAGCATTGATATTGAGCTCTCCCTGCTCAGCTCCCTCGCGCGCCGCAGAGTGATGCCGGGAGCTGGAATGTGACGTCACATTCCGGCTCCCGACGTCACTCCGGGAAGCTGAGCAGGGAGAGCTTACACTCAGCACAACCTCGCCGCGGGCTGCAAACATATTAGTTGTGGGCCGCATGCGGCTCCCCAAGTTTGACAGCCATGATTCATAGGGAATTATGGCACGTGGATGCAGGGGTATATTAGTATTCAAATTAGTTGTGTGAATGCAGGAGTATATTTGTATGAAGTGTCAGTGTGGAGTGGGTGCACTTGTGTGTAGTGTTTGTGTCTATGTATATGTAGGGATCTCAAATGTATTTGTGTGGAAGAAGCTGTGTGTGTAAATTAAGAGGATTGTTGGTGTGTGAATGTTTGTGTGTATTAATGTTCAGAATGTTCATGTATTTATTTGAGCAGTCAGTATCAGTGTGTGACTGTAGTACTCTATTTGTGAGGAGTGTCAGTATGTGTGTGTGAATGCAAAACTATATGCCTGTAGATTATCAGTCTGTAAAAACAAATAAGCAGTGTGTCACCATGTGCATGACTTCAGTGGTGTGTTTGCATGCAATTTCTTTCTTTTAAATACGATTTTATATTCATTGTGTGTCTCTGACTCTCTATCTTCCCTAATGTGTGATCTGTCTCTCCTCTCTTTTTTTCTGACACCTTACACTCATCCCAATTGTACACCCACAGACCCACATTTCTCTCTCCTACCTCACCCTATTTACACCCACAGACCCACCTTTCTCTCTCCCACCTCAACCTATTTATGTCCCACCTCACCCTATTTACACCCACAGACCCACATTTCTCTCTCCTACCTCACCCTATTTACACCCACAGACCCACATATATATGCCCCACCTCACCCTATTTACACCCACAGACCCACATTTATCTCTCCTACCTCACCCTATTTAAATCCACATTTATCTCTCCCACCTCATCCTATCTACACCCACAGACCCACATTTATCTCTCCTACCTCACCCTATTTACACCCACATTTATCTCTCCCACCTCACCCTATTTACACCCACAGACCCACATTTATCTCTCCCACCTCACCCTATTTACACCCACAGACCCACATTTATCTCTCCCACCTCACCCTATTTACACCCACAGACCCACATATCTATGTCCTATGCCACCCTATTTACACCCACAGACCCACGTATCTATGTCCCACCTCACCCTATTTACACCCACAGAACCACATATCTATGTCCTATGCCACCCTATTTACACCCACAGACCCACATATCTATGTCCTATGCCACCCTATTTACACCCACAGACCCACATATCTATGTCCCACCTCACCCTATTTACACCCACAGACCCACATATCTATGTCCTATTTCACCCCAACCCACCTTTTGTGTCTGTATCCTCTTGGTTGGCTGCATGCATTCAGCTCTCCCTCTCTCTGTCTCCCAGGTGCTGCTCCTCTTGTAGCTGTGTTAAGGCTGCTCTGCATGTGTGGAATGAGAGCAGAGGATGTGATGTCACATGCTTTCCCTTCCTCTCGCTCAACACAGAGTGCCTGCACAGCGCTGGGAGAGTGAGGAGCCCTGAGAGGGGGAACACGCGTGCTGCCAGGTCTCACACTGCGGAGGTAGTTAGGAGGTGATATTTTGCGATAGTTGCAGACTCCCCACAGGCAGGCACAAGAATTAATGCTGGGCTAGATGGGAGATCCAAGGACCTGTCTATGCATCCGGGCCCCTGACTGCCACAGGCCCTCGGTCAGTGACCGAATTGCCCGAGTGGTCAGTCCGCCCCTGCGTGGAGCTCCCCCAAGTCCAGGGTGTCATTCGATGCCTTGCCACCCCCTCTGTTAGCCCTCAAAAAAGCGCCCTGATTGATGATCCTGGGGCCGAGAGCACTCTGGTTAAAAAAAAATTCTGTGTTGTTCAGCTACTGGGCACTCCAGTGAAAATGTGTCCATAGAGCATAGGATGAGCATGTTGTTAAATCCACTTGCACCATATGATACATATCTAGGCCATTCCCACCCATACAAGAGCTTGTTAGCAGCATTCTACATATGGGCAATTCTGATTAGCTGCCCTGAACGGCTCCCTACTCAACTTGATCAACAAATGCCTCCTCACTTCATACTTCACAATTTTGCCAAGTATGCCATTGGTTCATTTAAAAGCATTTCCTTTGGAAACCGAAAAAAAAAATACTAATTCTGTGGGTGTCTATGTATGTTACAATCTATGTATTAAGACGCGACATGTACAGCATAAAATGTTAACATTTACAGGATGATAGAAGCATGTACAATTTCCAGCCGAAACTGAAAAAGTAAAAATAAACAATGTGCAGGGGGGGGGGGGGGGGGGGGGGGAATCAACATTCTATTTCATTTTCTTTGCATCCAAAATGAAGATTGTAAAAATAATTGCATTACTGTGTTAAATAGCGAATAAGAATTTGCACGATAACAATCGCTAAAACGTATTGAAATGCTTTTAATTTGTGAATATATGAGAGAATTAATGGAATGTACTGCTTAAGTAGAAATAAGTACTGCTGAATGTATAAATAATTACCTGTTAGTGTATTTTTTAACACTGTACTGATACATGCCTCTCAGTGTGTGGATGCTGTACACCAGTACTATAGTTTGCATTTTTCACTTTGCTAGGCTGACTGTTTCCACTAGAGGGTGCTGTGCACATCATATTGCAGTTTATTGTGGACGCATATAAAAAGACAAAGAGTCAATTTGTGGTGCATTGAACTTGTTCTATGTTGTTTTCTATATAATATATGCAAAGGTATATAACTGATTCGCTATATAGAAACCGGTTTCTTAAAGACAGCTACTAAAACTGAAACGTGTATACTTGGCTGTTACATGCCAGTCACCAGGAATTACTCTGGGGTTATAGGATAATTCTCTAGTCAAATTAATAACTCCCAAGTGTTCCTATTTAAGGATGACAGTCCTGATTTAGGACCTAAATCCAATTCCTGATTACTAAATATACCATAAAAGGTGCTTCTTAAATATACCTGAAATTGAAACTGGAATAGTTAAAGTGTAGACCAAATGGCTATGTTAACTATTATTTCCTACTTAATTATAGTCATAGCTTATATTGGCTATTTAGTCTAAAATGCTCATGTTGTTTCCAGTCCGTGATATTTCACTGTTTAATGAATAAGCACTGTGTAGCAGTAAGAAGTTGTCATGCTACTCAGTCCTAAAGGTTCCAATTACAAGGAATTCTTTTTTTAAGGTGTATCAATGAGTGGTTAATACGTGACTATATCATTTTTATGCCGTAATAGCAAAGGCTCCAGACAGAATCATTCTTGCTTCTTGCTACCAAATGTAAAAGCAAGGCGATTTTTCAGGTGGATTTCTCTACTGCCAATTAATTCTGTAATAGCATTTTGTTTAAAAAGATGAAGAAGATACCAGGCAGAACAGAAGTCGTGATTAGCTATGGCCACATTTTGCGCACAAAACATTTTCTCAGTGTCTGATGCTTGTCTTTTTTTTAGATTTTAACATAATGGGAAATTGAGGTCAAATACAAAAATTGAAGGCTCCTCTCACCATGTAAACCACCTGGAGTCAGAGTGTATGTTCAATATATATATATATATTTCTATTAACCTATAAAAAAAAATATCAAATTACTGTACATCCACAAACATGACAATTTATTAAATGAACATGCACACCGCCTAGTCTAAATGACATGTTTTTTAAATGAAGGTTGACTTTGCTTTACAGGATGAGAGGCTCCTAGTTTTGTATTTGACCCTATGTATTCCATTGGAGGAATTGCCTTTTCTGAGGGGGGCACAGTGTATTATCTGTACAGGGCTTTACCCAAACGTGATTGCCATGGAAACAACATAATTGACATTATAAATACAGGACATACAACTTTGTTTCTTTCCTTACTTTTTTTATTTATTTTTTTTACTTTTGTAATTCCCACACAAATTTTGCACTATTCCCAGTTTGGTGACTAAAAACGCACATGGATTTACTGCCTAAACTCCAAATCACAGCAAATTGAAAGTGACAAGTTGTGATTATAGCCAACTTGCCAAAATGTTGTATTTTCTTTCGCTACATTTTATAGTTTACAGCCGGCCAATATAGTTTACCCCCATCAAACCATATATTTTTGAAAAGTAGACACCCTAGTGTATTTCAAATGGTGGTATTTTAACAATTTTCATGCACTAATTCTACCACCAGGCTTTGTCAAACTTTTGGGTAGTCATTTTTTTGTGTTATTTTTCACACACATTCTACTCTAGGCATGGATTCTCAGCTCCTGTTAGGTGTTACTGCCACATAACACCCCAATATGTGTTCCGCAACATCTCCTGAGTACAGTGATACCACCCATGTATAGGTCTGTCGAGTTCTCTGGGGGCTAAAATACCTTATTTGGAGGGTGCGCATTCCAGTTTTCCAACTTGGAATTTTCACAGTTGGCCATCATGCACCCATATCCTATTTGGGACATTTTTGAAGCCGCCCCAAGTGTAATTTACCCCCATCAAACCATATATTTTTTAATAGTAGACACCCTGGGGTCTTTTAAATGGTGGTATTTTAACACTTTCCATGAACTACTTCAACTACCAGTCTTTGTCAAACGTTTGGGTAGTCATTTTTTTGTGTTATTTTTCTCTCACATTGTACTTTAGGCATAGGCGTGCGCACGGGGTGTGCCGGGTGTGCCTGGGCACACCCTAATCACACCTCCGTGCTGCACTACCTCTGGGCAGACTGGGCAGACTTGCCCACAATGCCGCCGGGTGAGAGGCCCCTCCTGTCCATCTGCCCTGATGGAGATCCAGCCTCAGTCTGTAGCTCCGCCGGGAGTGAGCTGCAGACTGAGGTGTCTCGCAATCTCCAGCCTGTGAGAGCGTTGCCGCGGCAACGCTCTGACTGGAGATCGCGAGACTCACCATGTGGTCTGCAGCTCACTCCCGGTGGAGCTGCAGACTGAAGAGAGGGGGCACCCACTGGACCACCAGGGCAGGTATTTAAACCCCCCTCTGTCCCCTGTCACTCACTGCCCCCCCACCCTGCCTCTGCCCCCATACCCCCCATAACCCCTGTCCCTAGCCGTCTACCCCCTGTCACTACCCATCTACCCCCCTAACCCCTGTCACTACCCCCCTAACCCCTGTCACTACCCCTCTACCCCCCCAAACCCCTGTCACTACCCCTTTAACCCCTAACCCCTGTCACTACCCCTCTAACCCCTGTCACTACCCCTCTAACCCCTGTCACTACCCCCCTAACCCCTGTCACTACCCCCCTAACCCCTGTCACTACCCCTCTAACCCCCTAACCCTTGTCATTACCCCCCTAACCCTTGTCACTACCCCCCTAATCCCTGTCACTACCCCCCTAACCCCTGTCACTACCCCTCTAACCCCCTAACCCCTGTCACTACCCCCCTAACCCCTGTCACTACCCCTCTAACTCCCTAACCCCTGTCACTACCCCTATAACCCCCTAACCCCTGTCACTACCCCTCTAACCCCTGTCACTACCCCCTTAACCCATGTCACTGCCCCTCTACCCCCTTAACCCATGTCACTGCCTCTCCACCACCCCAACCCCTGTCACTGCCCCTCTACCCCCCTAACTCCTGTCACTACCTCCCCTAACCCCTGTCACTACCCCTCTACCCCCCAACCCCTGTCACTACCCCAACCCCTGTCACTACCCCCCTAACCCCTGTCACTACCCCACTACCCCCTAACCCCTGTCACTGCCCCTCTACCCCCCTAACCCATGTCACTGCCTCTCCACCCTCCCAACCCCTGTCACTGCCCCTCTACCCCCCTAACTCCTGTCACTACCCCCTATCCCCTGTCACTACCCCTCTACCCCACTAACCCCTGTCACTACCCCCCAACCCCTGTCACTACCCCCTAACTCCCATCACTGCCCCCTTACCCCTCCCTCTACCCCAACCCCTGTCACTACAACTCTACCCCCCTGACCCCTGTCACTGCCCATTTACCCCCCTAACCCATGTCACTGCCTCTCCACCCCCTTAACCCCTGTTACTGCCCCTCCACCCCCTGTCACTGCCCCTCCACTCCCCCACCCCCTGTCACTGCCCCTCTACCCCCCAACCCCTGCCACTACCCCTTTACCCTCCTAACCCCTGTCACTACCCCTCTACCCCTAACCCCTCTCACTGCCCCTCCACCACCCTAACCCATGTCACTGCCCCTCTACCACCCTAACCCCTGTCACTACCCCCCCCTTACCCCTGTCACTAACCCTCTATGCCCTGTCACTACCCCCTAACCCCTGTCACTGCCCCTCTACCTCCCTAACCCATGTCACTGCCTCTCCACCCCCTTAACCCCTGTTACTGCCCTTCCACTCCCCCACCCCCTGTCACCGCCCCTCTACCCCAACCCCTGTCACTACCCCTCTATCCCCCTATCCCCTGTCACTACCCCTCTATCCCCCTAACCTGTTACTACCCCTCTACCCCTAACCCCTGTCACTAACCGTCTACCCCCGCTACCTCCTGTCACTGCCCCTCCACCCCTTACCTCCTGTACCTCTACCCCAAAACCCCTGTCGCTGCCCCTCCACCCTCCTAACCCCTGTCGCCCACACAGTGCATCCCTCACAATCATACACACTGTACCCCACACACACTGAATCCCTCACAATTACACAAACTGTACCCCTTACAATTACACACACTGCACCCTTCACAATTACACCACACTGCACCTACGTATATTTGTATTTTAATATGTATATATAATGTGTGTGTGTGTATGTATGTATATGTATGTGTGTGTATGTGTATATAAAAATACATATACATGCAACGTGTGTGTTTGTGCTTTAGGGTACACACCCTAATGCAACAGGCTGCGCACGCCTATGACTTTAGGCATGGATTCTCAGCTCCTGTTAGGTAAGAACACCCCAATATGTGTTCAGCAACATCTCCTGAGTACAATGATACCACCTATGCATAGGTTTGCTAGGTTGTTTGAGGGGCGCAATTCCAAACTTCTGTTTTGACATGTGTTTTTCAAATTTGACATATATTATTTGCCTATCTTCTTTTTGGGGGCCTTTTTAGATATCCCAATGTATTTTCTTGCCATGAGCGTGCATATATTGTATATGGAGTGTTTTAATGCCTTTGATGCAATCCTTTTAATCAAATAATTAAAGAAAATGCGTGGTGGTAATTTTTAAATTTTCATTTTTTCACACACATTTGTGTGTGATTTAGAGGAATCTGTTGTTGGTTATTGCAAGAAAACACTCCGGGTTGTTTTCTGCAAGGCCTCCTGAGTACAACTATGCATAGGTTTGCAAGGATTTGGGGAAGGTTCAGTTACAATTGTATGACTTGTAATTTGAGTTAAAATTGAGAGTATTTCTTCTGATAGGCCTATCTTTAGTTTGGGGCTTATCATGTACCCCAGTTTTATTTATTGTCATGAAAGTGTATATATTTGAAACGTAGACACCCATTGCATTTACTCTATTATGAAGCAGGCTGGGGACACCCCCAGAAGCCCCATGATGCACTGCCTTTAGAAATGGTGGGGGGTGGGGTAATAGATTGGTTGATTAATTTATTTTTATTTATTTATTTATTTTATTATCTTCACTGAGTGCCTCAACCCCTTGACCTCTGCCGATGGCTTCCGATGCTCTGCTTAACTGCCGGGTGCCACGTGGAGCAACCCGTAAGTGATAGTTACGGGGGAAGCCAACACCCTGGCGGCCGGCAGTAAGAAGAGGTATTGCACGATACGTCGACATTGTTGCAATACCATCAGAGCGGCAAGAAGTGATCATGATCGCTTCCAGCCCTCAAATTAGCCCCATTAGTCCTTAAGGACCGTTTTTTTGTCGAATGTATCTGATACGTCCGCGGTCGGGAAGGGGGTTAAAAGAATTCAAAGATGTTTGGTAAAAGCCAATTCTATTTAAAATGACAATTCTATTTATACATTAAAATAGTATATAGAGATTACACATAATATATAAAAAAAAAAGAATTTAGTAAATAATATTTCAGAATCTTATATTGTTTCTTTCTCTCTTTCATAGGATGACATCAAAGAGAACGACGGCAGTTTGTTTGGAGACCAAAGCCAGACGTCTCCTGAAAAGAAGGATGGGGTGAAGTGGCAGAAACCTCGTCTTACTCGCCGGACCCTGATGAAATGCTGCTTGGTAAAATGGATACTTTCCAGCACTTCACCACAAGGCCTAGGTACATCAACTTGACATTTGTATCATCCAGTGTGGGGTGAAATTTATAGCCATCTCTGACATATCTCCTTTAGAAACTAAGGACAGAGATGGATTATTAACAAGATTTCCTGCCTATTGCTTGAGGCTCACTATGGGTGCTGTCTGCATGCCATCATGTACATTAAATCAAGAGACACACTAAAAGGGGTTCAAGGCACAAAGAGGCAAAAGGAGTAAGACATTTAAGAAAGGGGATAAGAAATGGGGGTAAGAAATTCAAAAGGGGGGCTACGGCACACAGAGGTGAAGATGCATTTTTCTTTTGGGGGGGGGGAGGCAAAATGCATCTTCGCCTGTGTAGTCAAAAATCCTTGCACCGGCCCTGATTACAGATAGAGTGGCAATTCGTATTGCAGAGTGGAGGGGGCCACGTTTTGAAAGAGACCATAATTCCTGCTAATCCAGTTTTATCATTGTCAGAAGTCTCTTAAACAATTGCACATTCCGAAAATATCTACAGTGTGAAAGATACACATACTGGAGAGTTATGGGATGGTTCGGACACATGGGATGGAGACAGAGCTTACGAGGTAGTTTGAATGAATTATGAGCTCTGATTAGTAAAGATGCGTTCGGAACGAACTTGACTTCTTATCATTACCGTTCAACAAAGTATTGATGGTATTTGAGAAGTTGCAAAGACATTGGAATTACCTACTCTCTTGCCAGCAACTAGGACTACAGACAAAAAAAAATTAAAGTTAAAAAAGCAACATGAAGGCCTCACTGAGCCACAGTCCTCATAAAAAAATGTTTACTAAAAAAATGAAAATTTAAACAGGAATTTTAAGGCCCATACATTCTTGTTGGTAATGCGTCTATTTCATAAACATTTGATTGTTTGCTGCTCTACTAGTTTGAATATCTCATAAGTCTGTCTGAGTATCTTCAGAAAGCAGTTGCTAATGGCCTATCTGATCATGATTCAAGCAGAAACACTGCACATACTGACTCCTTAGTGATTTGAAGTGGTCATGGTGGTTGAAGTAACCCTGTAAGTTTATATTAGTAATTTAAATGTCTCTGCAACTTGTAGTGTTTATGTATATTATGCAAAAAGTCCCCAAGACGACATGTCTGCTTGTATGGTGGTCCTCATGGATGAGTATGTAGGGAAATTCCTAACATGGTAAAAGTCTTTCATAAAGATTCCATTTCTATAAAAAGCTTAAAAGTGACAGTGCTGCTACTTTAGGTGAACTTTCAGAAAGAATGACCAGAAGGTCAACCAGTCTGTACAGTTACACGCCAATAACCTAAAAATGGACATATTATGAAGAATAGCACAACCTGTGGACATCATTTGGTGAATTATGTTATTACACAAATAAATAAAGCAAGATGTAACAAGGAATTTTGAGTTTAAACTGTCCAAAAATATAACATCAAAGTCCATAATGACAGGTGAAGGAGAGAAAAAGATAACTGGAGGATGGGTTGGTCTCCAGGAAAGGAACTTTTACAAGGTGAAAGAGAGAACAACAGCGGGGCAATCAGAGGTGAACTGGAACTGGTGAGATCATGAGTTTGCAAATGGCTGCATGTGTAACAGTCTGTGGAAGCCATGTTTGTATTCTTAAATCACTATACTTATGGAAATTACAGTTAAACTGTCCTGAGCTATATTTCAGACAGAAAACTTGGGGAGCTAGGGGTCAAAAGTCCAAACGTTCTCAAGTGGTTAGACGTCTTACAATGGAAGCCATGACCCAGGCAGCCATGACCCAGGAAGGATCTCTAACAGCCATCTGAGGAGTGGCTAGTGAAGTTATCACTAGGCTATAATGTAAATACTGCATTTTCTCTGAAAAGACAGTGTTTTGAGACAAAATGAATGGTGAGAAGTAAATAAAACACAATGGGGTTAAGGGGAAGTAAGACACACAAAGGGGTGTGAGGATGTAAGACAAACAAAAAGGGCTGGGGATGTTAGAGACATAAAATGGGGGGGAGTAAAACAGTTCACAAACAGGACGATACTTAGGACACGAGGTCATGCGTTTAGACTGGAAGAATAAAGATTTGGTTTAAGGCAAAGGAATGTTTTGGGAGAATAAACGGTTCTTGTATCTCTTGCAAACCCTACTGGTCCACATCCCTAAGACATTCCTTTTACAAATCCGCAAATGTCTATGTCTGGCAACACAGGAAAGCGAGGCTGAATTTCAGCACCCTTACCAAACCTAAACAACACGGAGGCCTGGGGCTGCCAGACCTAACTATCAACAAGCTGTTCACCTCCAGAGAATAACTGAGTGGACACATGCTCCGAAAGACAACCTCTGGATCGCCATGGAGGCGAGTTTCACAAGGGTGCCCCTGCCCCTTCTCCCATGGTTACCAAGAGAGACGTCAGGGAGGCTTCCAGGTAAACACCCGATACTGAAGACCACTATGACACTCTGGAGAAGGATGTCTTCCCACAGGGACCTGGCTCTGGCAGTATCTCCATTGCCCTATTTCACACAATCTGCAATTTAGTCCCACAATGTCCGCACGCTACATAGCCCGGCTGGTGGCCGAGGAGTGTGGAGCCTGGCTCGGGGGTGGGGGAAGTGGGATGGGATCCGAGGTCTGGCCTCCCCACTTTTCCTCTTCGACCCTCACCTTACATTTTCTCCGTCTTGACCTAAACCTTCCATACCTCCCCCCCACCCCGTTCTGTCCCTTCCCTGACCCTGTGCTCCCCTTCTTCCTCTTCTCTATTTCACGCCTCTCTCTTCCTTAGATGACCATGTGTCCTTCCTTCTAACTTATACACTGCCTTCATATTTCAAATGCGCCACCTACTCTCTCAGAGGGGTCCACATACACTCTCCCTCTCCCGAGTGAGAGTGGACCACCAAACACCATTACACCTAAAGGCCAGGGCCGGACTGGACCACCGAGATACCGGGAAATTTTGCGGTGGGCCGCAGCAAGCTGGGGCCAGGCAGTCTGCAGAGAGACCTGTCAGTCTCCCTGCACAGGGAAAATCAATGTTGCAGGCATGCCCCGCCCCCAAAAGCCACGCCCCTGCCCGGAAGCTCCGCCCCTGCACGAAAGCCCCGCCCCCACACACATTGATGATGCTGGAAAGCTGCTCACCGGACCAGCAGGAAAGGTATCTATATTTACCTTTTAACAGCTTCCCCTAGCCACCTCACAACCCCCTTACTGCCCCCTTACCCACCTCACAGGCGCCTAACCCACCTCACAGCCCCCTTACCCACCCCCTTACCCACCTTACAGCCCCCTTACCCACCCCAACAGGCCCCCTACCCACCCCAACAGGCCCCCTACCCACATCACAGCCCCCTACCCACCCCAACAGGCCCCCTACCCACCCCAACAGGTCCCCTACCCACCCCACAGGCCACCTACCCACCTCACAGCCCCCTTTAAGCCCCCTTACCCACCTCACAGGCCTCCTTACCCACCCCACAAGCCCCCTACCCACCTTACAGGCCCCCTACCCACCTCACAGGCCCTCTACCCACCTCACAGGCCCCCTTACAGCCCCCCTACCCACCTTACAGCCCCTACCCACCTCACAGTCCCTTTACCCACCTCACAGCCCCCTTACCCACCTCACAGGCCACCTTACCAACCCCACAGGCCCCCTACCCACCCCACAGGACCCCTACCCACCCCACAGGCCCCCTACCCACCCCACAGTCCCCTTTAAGCCCCCTTACCCACCTCACAGGCCCCCTTACAGCCCCCTTACCCACCTCACAGGCCACCTTACCCACCTTACAGGCCCCCTTACCCACCTCACAGGCCCCCTTACCCACCTTACAGGCCCCCTACCCACCTTACAGGCCTCCTACCCACCTCACAGGCCTTCTACCCACCTTACAGCTCCTTACCCACCTTACAGCCCCCTACCCACCTCACAAGCCACCTTATAAACCCCACAGGCCCCCTACCCACCTCACAGGCCCCCTACCCACCTCACAGCCCCCTTACCCACCTCACAGGCCACCTTACCCACCCCAGAAGCCACAGGCCCCCTTACCCACCTTACCCACCTCACAACCCCCTTTAAGCCCCCTTACCCACCTCACAGGCCCCCTTACCCACCCCAAAAGCCACAGGCCCCCTACCCACCTTACAACCCCCCTTACCCACCTTACAGCCCCCTTACCCACCTCACAGGCCCCCTACCCACCTCACAGGCCCCCTTACAGCCCCCCTACCCACCTTACAGCCCCCTTACCCACCTTACAGCCCCCTTACCCACCTCACAGTCCCCCTTACCCACCTCACAGTCCCCCTACCCACCTCGCAGGCCCCTTACCCACCTCACAGGCCCCTTACTCACCTCACAGGCCTTCTACCCACCTTACAGCTCCTTACCCACCTTACAGCCCCCTACCCACCTCACAGGTCACCTTACCAACCCCACAGGCCCCCTACCCACCTCACAGGCCCCCTTACCCACCTCACAGGCCCCCTTACAGCCCCCTTACTGCCCCCTTACCCACCTCACAGGCCACCTTACCCACCCCAGAAGTCACAGGCCCCCTTACCCACCTTACAGCCCCCTTACCCACCCCACAGGCCCCCTTCCCACCTCACAACCCCCTTTAAGCCCCCTTACCCACCTCACATGCCCCCTTACCTACCCCACAAGCCACAGGCCCCCTTACCCACCCCACAGGCCCCCTACCCACCTCACAACCCCCTTTAAGCCTCCTACCCACCTCACAGGCCCACTTACCCACCTCACAGGCCCCCTTACCCACCTCACAGGCCCCCTACCCACCTCACAGGCCCCCTTACAGCCCCCCTACCCGCCTTACAGCCCCCTTACCCACCTCACAGCCCCCTACCAACCTCACAGCCCACCTTACAGTCCCCCTACCCACCTTACAGAACCCCTACCCATCATACAGAACTCCTACCTACTCACAGTCCCCCTACCCACCTTACAGCTCCCCTACCCACTCACAGTCCCCCTACCCACCATACAGAACCCCTACCCACTCACAGCCCCCCTACAGCTACCCTATCCACTATACAGAACTCCTAAACACCTCACAGTCCCCCTACCCACCATATTAGAAAAATAAATATATATCAATAATATGTAAGGCGTATATGTATGCATGTCTTGCCACCCCAGATGACTGAGTAATCTATAACACACACACACACACACACACACACACACACACACACATATATATATATATATATATAATGTGTTTATATATTACTCAATCATCTAGGGTGGCAACACATAGCCGTACGTATTACATGTGACGATACATGGTGCAGTGACTTATGGGTCTGGCATAGATTTTTTTTTTCCAGGGCTGCTTTGTATCCCCAGTCCGGCCCTGCTAAAGGCACCTGGGACCGCCTACGAGCAAAGTGTATAACCATCTAACTTAGTCCCTATAGGCCTCGGCCATCAGACCTAAGGGTCTCAAATAGCAATAAAAAAAAATGGTCCTGACGGATACTTGATGTACCTCTCAATAACTAGATCATAGGCTTTGTGACACTCTAACCAGCTAAGTCATATTACGCAATCCTACACTGTCCCATTGGTGCAATGCACTACTGGCATAAATTCCTGCCCTAAGCTATGCAATGCCACATCCACCCTGTGTACCTCTTGGGTATACAGGCCTCACTTTACCATGCTACCCCGGGTACTTTACCACGGTCCTGTCTGTTTGGCAATAACAAGCCTAGTGTTATTCTGTTGATGCTGTTATATAAATGTGTAGTATACTCCATGTGGATGTCTCTCTTCGATGATTATGTAATATCTCTTTTTATGTATCACCTTTTGATTATTGCTTTTTGATACTTATACATTCTTAGATAGATTGCATTATTTTCATTGTATGTACCTTTCAACTTAATAAACTTTAAATTAAAAAAGGGGGGAGGAGAAGATAAATTAAAGGGTGTGTAAGACACAATAATGGGCAAAAAGATTTATAAGATACACTAAAGAAGGGTGTAAGACACAAAACAAGCAAAAAGGGGTAAGAAATTCAAACAGTGGGTTAATAGGCGTGTGATGATGCATATTTCCTCAATATTTTAAAAGTAGATTTTCAATAAATATACTTAATTTTACTCATACATGAAATTAGTCACAAGGTGGCACTGTGTAAGCATTATTTAACATGCCCATGTTGAATTTTAAGGTAGACTATATCACATTTTTCTATTTTAGTGTATATCTCAAAGGAACAAAATTAAAAAAAAACTCCAAAGAGAGAATGACATAATCTATTACAATTGAAAAAGATTTATAGTGTGACCTTATAAATTTGCAGGGGTGTTGCTAGGTTCCAGAAAAACTTCCCAATGGAAATCTTGATGAACACATACACTAACAGGGAGGTGGGGATATTTGGGATATTTCATGATATCCTTCTTCCTCTCTAACCAGAATCACCACTTTATTGGTGCACTCTATTATCTCAATGAAAGCATAGAAACAAGCACATTGTTGCATAGTCAGGTATTCAGAGAGATCATCATAGTAGCCTTTCTCTTCCTGGTAGTAGCACCCCTCTACTGTTAGTTACTTTAGGGAGTACCACACCACCTTCTAATAAGCCAGGCAGAGCACTATACTACTTATTAGGAGCATGTAACGGATCGCCTGGCACCCCGACTTGGTACCTCCGTTAATGGATGCTCCTAGTGCTTCCTGAGGACTCCAAGCACTCTGGCAGACACCACAATCACCGAATCCGAGAAACCTTTTAAATTCTCCCAAGCATATGAATGCTGTAGACCATTGAATAGGAACCATACGAATAGGCTTGTACTCCTAGCAGTCAACTGGAACAGCATGCAATAAATCCTTCCCCCAATAATGAGACGACACATCACTTTGAGGGTAAAACAGGAACTCCTCACTGGCACATCCAGCCTGGCTTTTATTACAAACAGATACATACAGGACACTCCCAGGGGGAGGATGAAATTAACCAATCACATACATGGTTCAGCCCACACATCCCCTCCCCTCAGATAACATTAAACCCAATTATCCGGTACACTTTTCCAGCCAAGTTCTGGATGTACCCCAAAAACCGGGGGTACACCTTTAAATCCAGCATCGCTGGATAGCCCTTATTCAGGGGGACAACATTTCCAAAATTCAAGTCATTCGGATGAATGGTTCGGGAGATATGAGGTTCCAAAGATTTGACCGACCGCATGGGTAAAGTATCCGAAAACAGTTCCATGCATTTTGGCCCTGCGGTCGGTCACAAACAAGTGAATGAAACAGACGAATTACTGGTGTTATAGAGACTAAGGGGGATTCGCATGAATCCCCTAGTTCGTGAGTTTCTTTCTACCGAACGGCGGGCCGTTCGGTAGTTTCCCCACGAAATCCTGGAAGTCTGGAGGTCTCAGCGGTGTTTGCCTAGTCGAGTGTCCGATTTTAGTTCCAGACGCTCGACGGCAAAACACCGCTGTTCGGTAGTTTAAGATGGCCGCCGCCACGTGTTCGGCTCCCGAATGGCGGCCACCCAGAGGACACAGACCACACTGCACTGATTGCCAATTACCCGTTTGCAACATTGTTGCAAACGGTAATTGGAGGCACACTCATTCCTGGGTGGTCTGGTTGTTCGGTAGTTTCACTCAATATACTGAATGGAGTGATTCTACCGAACAATCAGAAGAATGCTGCATACAAATCACCCAGGATAAACTTAACACATATATAAATACATATATAATATTACAGGCAGTACACTCGAATATGCTTCACAGTCTTAAAGGGACAGTAGTCCCAAAAGTCCCAATGTGTCCATAGATGCTGTTAAAAGGGCCAGTAGCAGCAATATACAGTATAACAAGCCCAAATATAAATCTTTAAATGTACCAGTTTTGCAGGGGCCATAGTCAGCGGGTAAGAGGTAGGCAGCCAGGCCCCTCCAATGTCCAGTGGCGAGGTGGGTTCCGCCACAGAGCATTTATAAGAACGGCTGGTCCCCAGGGGAGAGAATCAAAGAACGTACCTCCGTCATTGTGTGGGTTGTGTGGGTAACATGTAACATTAAATCAATAAAGGTTATTTACCGCCTTCTCACCTAATCCCTGTGGTCCAGTGGGGGTATGATACTTGTTAGGCCCAGGGTGCTGCTGGCTGCATCGTTGGCGGAGCATGTTGTCTGATGCTCATTATTGAGTCAGAACGTTGCCACGGTAATCCTGTCTCTGCACTCTGATTCATGCTCAGAGCACTGAATCATGAGGGAGCACTTACCAAGTGGACCCTCATAAACTTGAACAGGTATCTAATATATTGTCAGAATGGCCTGGGCCCGGTCACAATAACTACAACTGCGACCCTAGTAGTGCCGCCAGTGTTACTGATCTTTGGTTTTATAATAGGCAGGTGCACTGCTTTCAGAAGCAGCTCCTGATGTTAATTTAAAAATAAAAAGAACACTAATACTTCCCAGCCACAGCTTCCAACTGTAGAGATCTGTGGGGTTAAGTTTCCTCACATACAGGGCTTCAGCCCCATAGCAGCACACATGTATATTTGTACTACCCTACCTACATATAAACATGAAGAATCCAATCAAATAAAACCAAAAAAATTATTGATTAGATAAGACTTGTTCTTAAAATGGGTTTCCAATTATAAAAAAGAAAGCGGACAAGTTAGTTTTAAGAAAAATACCTTTTTGCCCCTGCTAAACATCAGCTGGTGAGCTGGAGCTATATGATGATATCATCATTCAGCGACTAGACTCAGTGAGAGGAGCTGGAATTGGTATATCTAGTGAAGATCTGTAGCAAGTATGCTAGATTGTTTTTATGCTCTGCTTGACAAAAACTCCATTGGGAGTCAAAACGTTGCAGAGTTCCACATGTTCTGATAAAGCTGCCTGGAGACATTGGAGTGCCTGGAGTCCTGGACCTTTTTTTCTAACACTGGGTCTTATTTCTTATTCTGTTAAGATGAACTATATTTTTATGTTTGCTCTTCAATTTACTTTCTTTTTGGGACTTGATTTGCTATGTAAAATATCTTACTAAAACCCAGAGGAAATGTGAAGAGCATGCTTACACCGATTACCATTTGCTTATCATTGGAAGCATGCATGACATTTCATTTATTTTCGAGGTAGTGCATGCTATTTTTACACAACTTAATATACATTTCCTATAGATTTTGACCGACAAATGGTTCGATACTTGACTGACTGTTGACATTTGTCATCTTTAGTACTTATAATGGATTTGTTTTTTGCAATAAAAAAGCACTGTACTATATGTTTTAGCTTTTATATGATAACGTAGTTGGATGCCGCCCCTGTTATGTGTAGATTTTTGATAGATGCTAGCAGTTATACAATGATTTGTGTTATACAATTATTTTTAAAAGTTATTGCTAATATTTAATGCCAATATTTATATAAGTATGTTGTGTTTATATGTATTTGTATCTGTTATACTGGATAATTTAGTGATTACACATGTGTTCCTTTTTATTTATATTTATTATTATTATTATTATTATGATATTTATAGAGCGCCGTCAACTTCCGCAGCGCTTTACAATGGGTGGAGGAACAGACATGTAGTTGTAACCAGACAAGTTGGACACACAGGAACAGAGGGGTTGATGGCCCTGCTCAATGAGCTTACATGCTAGAGGGAGTGGGGTAAAATGACACAAAAAGGTAAGGATAGTATTAGACTAGTGACAGTTCAGAAGAAGAATCATTTGGGAGCTATTAACAGTTTAATTGATACGCTTTTATGAAGAAGTGGGTTTTCAACGATTTTTTGAACGAGTGGAGACTGGGTGAGCATCTAACGGAGGAGGGAAGCGAGTTCCACAGGAACGGTGCAGCCCTCGAGAAATCTTGAAGGCGAGCATCAGAGGTGGGAGTTTGGACAGAAGATAGACGTAAGTCTTCAGCAGATCGTAAGGGCCTAGAAGGGACATACTTGTGTATAAGGGAGGATAGATAGATGGAAAATTCTACTAACCTTTACTGTAATTTCAATCAGCGAGTGCGGGATCATGCAAAAATAACACACATCTTCAAAATGGACTGCAGCTGTAACTTCCACCACAACTTACATCTTTAAGGGTAAAGAGTATTTAGTCACATATGCCAATAGGGTTCTTTGATTTATATATATGTTGCAAGCTGGGCAATAGTGCAATTATGTATTAGTTTTTCTGTCTTTGTGTTTTTTTTGTTCATCCCGAACCTATAAACCCAGGATAAGACCGGTAGACAAAACCCACTACAAAATGTTGTTCAGACTAAGTTGTTTATTAATGTTTATAAAGCTCTCAGGTCAGTCCGTGTGATGGGGTTTGTTCTGCGTTTGAAGTTTTTCTATCTTTGAAGTTCTAAGAGAGAACATAAACACAAAGTGTTTTCAGATCTCTCTGTTGCAGGGAGGAGTTTTAGGGTCTTCAAAGAGGGCGATTTATAAATGCGATACTCTATAACATGACCGTTTAGTCTTCATACATAACACTGAGGCCTGGTTACTCTGTGCCATGGGGACAATGATGAGCAGCCTGAAGATGCAGAGGAAGATTAATTGCAGGAGACAGAAGGTTCTGACGTTTAGAACAAGTGAGATAGGACATAATGTGTCAGGTGACAAACATGTGGCTTTATATACTGCATGTCTATATACTATGCTTCCATGTGTGTTGCCTATGACTGTTATGTTTGTTATATGTATTCCAAGCAGGTCTAATTGTAATGTGTGCATGTGTATATCTATCTATCTATCTTTCTATATTTAAGTAACAAATATGTGAATTTGTTTGTGTTCTCTTTTCCAACGTCATGTCTGTCCCTTCCAGATTTATAATGTATATTACTGTAATAATGAACGATTACATTGTATCAGTTCCTATGGTTTAATATAATGTTAAGTCTCTACATTACATACTAAATAGCATCTATTCCCCTGAGTCACCTTTAACATTATCACATGTCCCACAAGTCTCCTTAGTATAGAAGCTTAGTACAAGGTAGCTTTGCTTAAGTTGCTTTGATGTTCTACATGGACGGACTACTTTGCCAAGATACGTTCTAGTGTGTTCTCCAAATTGTATTTCCAACAAGAACAATTGTTCTATTTTTATCGCAGACATCCCTGAAATTACCTTCATCTCGTAGCCATGTTACCTATTAACATGTGATTTATATGAACTTTTAGGCCATCATGGTTCATGCCTTAATCTTCTGTTTTTTTTACATAAGTGGTATACATACTCTTTTCTTAGACGTAAGATGACTCGCAGACTCGCAAGGTTACCTTTCAAATGACTGCCTTACACCTTGTTTGCATCTTTTACATCAACTGATCATCTCCTGTTTTTCTACTTTTTTGTTAAACATTTTGCTTTATATCAACATATTTTTTTATTTTCTCTTTTCTTTCTGTTTAATTAGCCATTAACATCAATTACTGGACATCTCTACACCTAGTCGGTGATATTATAAGTTGTGCCACCGTCATATTCCACTTTAAAATGATGCTTTAAGGCATAAGCTATTAATCCTTATGGTTAGGTTTTCTGTAGATTTCTGGTCCCCCATGTTATATCCTGCAGAATATATAGAGCAGAGTTTACATTATACAGAAATCTTACTAACACTGTTTGCCACATTGAAATTGTCACCCCCTGATTTAACTTGCGTTAATCAGGTTGTCACACATTTTATATTTATATAGGTTGTCATTTAGATCAGTGGTAGTCAACCCTTTTCTACCTACCGCCCACTAATGCATCTTTTTGGTTGAAAAAATGTCCTTACCGCCCACCAGTTTTCGCGCAAGTGCGGAATATTTTTTAGAAAGGAGGGTGTTTTTAAAAAAATAAATGTACTTACTTAATGCATGTTTATAATGTTTTTTACTTTATCAATTTTAATGAGAAAACAATAAAGTACATTAAAATTACCTTTACTAGTGATTTATGAGATCCTTGAGGTTGATGCTGCAAGACTAAATATTTGACATCTGGTTTGATTTTCGTAAGGAACAAACTAAGGTCTCCTCTTTCGGTGATATTCAGACGACTTCTCTGTTTGCGCATAATATGATTTCTCATCTGTGCGTCAGCTCCCCTCCTCTCCCTCCTCAATTCCCCTCCCCACTTTTTTTTTTTTTTTTTTAACCTTCCTTATAGCAATGCCCAGTAGGAAGGCTGAGCTAGGTATCCCACTTACTATTACTTACTATAGCCCACTATAACAGACAGGCACACATAAGACATACATACAGACACACACACACAAGACACACATACACACATACAGACACACACACACACAAGACACACATACAGGCAGACAGGCACACACATACATACAGACAGGCACACATACAGACACACACACAAGACACATACATACAGACAGGCACACATACATACAGACACACACATACAAAGACACACACATCAGACATACATACACACATACAGACAGACACAAGACACACATACATACAACACACATACATACAAAGACACATACACACACAACACATACATACAAAGACAAGACACACATACATACACACATATATACAGACAGACACACACACAAGACACATACAAAGATACACACATACATACAGACACACATACATACGACACACATACATACAAAGACACATACACACGCACAACACATACATACAAAGACAAGACACACATGTATATACAGACAGACACACACACACAAGACACATACAAAGACACATACATACAGACACACACAAGACATACATACAAAGACACATACACAAACAAACACAAACATTCTATTTAAGTCACCCTCCTGTTTCCTACCTTTAAGGTGCAGGAGGGTGACTTTCCATGGGGTCCAGTGGTGGCTCAGGTGGATGGGAGTCAGAGTTCCCACTCTGACTCCCTCCTCCTTCCTCCCGCACGGTCTGTGTGTTAGCTGGGAGGAGTGACCGGGGAATCACTTCCTCCCAGCTCTGTGATGTAATCACAGGGGGCCCGGTCGCGCTGTTAAAGTGCCCAGCGCTGACCGGGCCCCCTTACAATCCACATCCATGCTGTCAGGGCCACCCGATGGACCCCTCAATATGCGGCCCCGGTGGTTTGCCGCGCGGGCCGGGGCCGCAAGTGGTGATGGCGGGACCCGGTCGCAGGGGTACCGCCGGCTCGCACCCCCCCACCCACAAAGTTAGAAAATCCCTACCGCCCACCTGGAATCCTGAAACGCCCACTAGTGGGCGGTAGGGACCAGGTGGACGACCCATGATTTATATACATGTTTATGGTATTTGTAACTGAACTGCACAGTGCATGTGATTATTTGGTAGTTGTTTTTACAACAATACTAATTTGACTGTGATCATGTTTTTCTGCAAATATTTAGCATTTTAGTCTGCTTAAAGGAACACTATAATTTCACATGTACACTATAGTGCTGGTGTGGCTGTTTAGCTAGCCAGCTGTGCTCCGATCGCACTGAAAAGGGAATTTTACTCTCCTTTTCTACCACACCACGCCTGTCTCGCTATGACTGACTCCGCCTCCATGGCCTCAATCTTGATGGTCCCAACTAGTCCAATGCTTTGCCAAAGCAAAATGTTGCACTGCGCCAAACAGCATCTTCTATTAGAGACGCATTGAATAATCCACTATATTAAGTTGTACAGGTAATAATAATTCCTTTATTTGTGCAAAGGTGGTACAGTCAACATGTCAGTCCCTCTCCTTACAAGTAAAGTTTGGAGAGTGACCACAGCAGGGCAAAGAAGAGAGTTGAAGACGTCTGGGATTGCGAGAGCATGAACTAATGAGAGAGGCAAAGTATTACTGTTTAGCAAAGGTATGAACGCAAGATGACTTTATAAATGGAGAAAGTTTGAAAAGGTAAGACTTCCTTCAGTGGTGTTAGGTTGAACGGGATAATCTCTGCAGGTAGCAGGTCGATTTGTACCATGGTTGGAGGTGCGTCCTCCTTAAGGTGCATGTTAGGAGAGCATCCAGGGCTTAGGTGAGTGTAGATTATTATTATTTATAAAGTGCCAACAAATTCTGCAGCGATATCAAGAGATAGCCAGAAAGGGGCAGATAAAGGTAGAGGTAGAGGAGAGTTGAGCATGGATTTTAGCTGAAAGTTGCTGGAGGTTGAGAGAATTCAGATTCCTTCAAAGTGAAAAGGAGATAGGCTGAATAAGTTGGGTGTGAAGGCTCTCAAGAACAAATAATAGAAGGTGGTGATTTTAGAGAGGAAATGGAGTGTGTCAGAGACTTTTCATGCATCATAAAAAACAGGATTGAGGGTATAGACAGCTACATGCTGTAGGAGAATAAGCCCACTGTGATAGCCCATTTTAAGTATACTGAGGTCAAGGGTTTGGTTAATTGGAATTATGAAATCACTAAGAATGAGGAGTGGAATATTACTTGAAAGGAAGTAGTAAAGCCAGACAACAAAATGGTAAAGGAAGATAAGGGGGGGGCTGGGGTGGGTGATAAATAACAGCAATGTGCGCAGAGATGTGTTTGAATAGGCAAAATAAGTGAATTTCAAATGAGGAGAATGAGAGGGAAGGGCGGGAGGGTAGAGGTTTGAAGGAGCAGTGAGGTGAAAGCAGAAACCCTACACTACCACCTTTACTGTCAGAACGTAGTTGGGTTGTGAGTAAAGTGAAGACCAGCAGAAGATAATGAGACAGGGGTAGCAGCGTCAGAGGGAGAGAGCCATGTTTCAGTTAGGGCAAGTAAGTTTAGGGAACGTGAATAAGTCATGGATAGAAGTCGATTTAGTGATGCTGCACACAGAGCATGCATTCCAGAGAGCATTGCGCTAGGAGGATTTAATGGGAGAGTTACTTTGGATGGGTATAAGATCGGAGTGGTTTCTGGTGTGCATAAGGTACGTTAGCGGAGGAGGGACCAGGGTTTGGAGAGATATTACCAGCTGCCAGGAGCAGAAGAATAGAAAGGAAGAAAAGATGGAAGTAAAATGTAAAGCTTTGGAGTGGCTCTCATCTGCCACCCATATAGCTGTCCTCCACCTATTAAAAGTGGAAGGGGAGTCTCTCATTCCCCCAATTTACAGGTTATCATCAGAAACAACTGCAAAACATTATGCTTTGATTTGGGGAAGATGATATCTAATAGAGCCCTTTTCTCCTCGTCTTTTTAACCTACAGACTCTGCCTTTTCAAATGAGGGGTATTTTTTTAAACATTCTTTATTTTTGTGGTGCAGGGTTAAACAGACAGGCATGTATTGATATCTGACAGAGTAAATGTCAATAGGACACATTAAATAACAAGAGTACCGCACCTTTTTTCCTTTTTTTAGAGTATAGTAAAGTAGACATGTGCGTGTCAAACAAAAAGCTAAGTACGGTAGCAAGCAATATAATCTTGGCTAACTGGCCGCACAATGTATATTGGTTAAGTTAAGGCATAGAAAATAATGATGAAATTAGGGATGTTTCGTCCCTCTAAGACGCATTCCAAATGGTGATCACTGCCACAATGTGCTTCAGGGCAATATTTTATAGAGGGGAATGAGTAATCTTAGAGAGCCCTTACCTCTCTACCCAATCTGTTCAGTTTACAGAGGCACAAACAGGGGATTTCCTTCTCTTGAATGAGAAGTCACATGCCCCTACAATCTACAAGTGATCATCTTCGAAATGGAAAACACCTACCCCAGGAACAAAAAAGAAGGATGAAGGGCACACTTACAACTCATATCAAACATAGAGAGGAGACCTCCCTTTCCAGCATTGGGTTTCATTCCCTGGTTTCATGGACAGCAGACTACTATAAAAATGGAAACATCTATCTAATGTGTCCAAAGGAATCCTTATCCCTATTTATTATCAGCACGTCTTCTTCTGTAGATCGTTTTCAGCAATCTTGTGCTGGCTCCATCTTAAGTCTTTTTTGGGACTTTAAAGGGAAACTATAGTGCCAGGAAAACAAACTTACTTTCCTTGCATTATAGCTATGTGTACAGACTGAAATGGTGCTATATAATTGGGTTTGTCAACCACACTGATCTCAATGAAGATGTGTCTGCTGCCAATGGCTGTTTTATCTGTCCTCCCAGAATACTACATTTTAGGTAAAAATAAAACGCATGATGTGAAAGCACCAAGAGATTTTTTGAAATAGTTATAAATAAGGACTCCCATGTTGCTGTTACCCTCATACACTTGCACCAAAATATTTTTTTTGCATTAACAATGGTGTTTTTTTTAAATAAATTAATAGTGTGTTTGTGTATATTTATTTATTTAAAAAAAAAACAAAAAAACAACACACTATAATTAATGCAAAATAAATGTGTTGGTGCAAGTAAATGTAACCAAGATGGCTGCACTCACCTGAACATGCATACATTATAAGTTCTGCTATATATATGATTTTACTTTCCCATGTAATCTCCTTCTCTATAAAATAAACTCCCTATTTTCTTCTTAATGTTAAAGTCTCTCTATCCTTCTTCTTACCTGTTCCTGCTGACACTATCTTCATTGCTCCCATACCTATCCACCCCTTTTCCACTAAGTCCTTCTAAATCCTCCAGATATGAGCTCTCACCCCTCCTTAACACACTTTGTTATTCAGAGCAGCCCCTTCCATTAATCAATTATCTCTGAATTTGGAATGAATACATACACATGGCAATAAGTAGCACAGGCTTTCTGCTCTGTGTTGCCATGTGTATGTATTCATTCCAAATCCACTGATAATTGATCAATGGAAGGAGCTGCTCTGAATAAGAAGGTCCTTGTGTTTACAAGTTTACGTGCTACCATGATTATTGATCCCAATGCTAAGTACATGGTTGGCCTAGGCCCAGTGATAAAGCCAAATACACAACAATAAAATGAAAATATTTACAGCCATTAAAAAGGGGCCTAAATCAGGTGGATTTATTGATTTGGCTCCTGCTTACCACAGCGATAAGGCACTTGCTTACTCATACTTTATTACAGGCTGGCTTATTTTGTCTTTAATAATTCACAGCACTAATTGTCTTAAAATACTGAATTTGAAATGGCAAGGCAGGCGGTTTGTCCTTCCTACTCATCCCATATCCGTCCCTTGCCTTATGCCCCTAGAGCAGATCATGCATTAAAATAAATTACAAGTGTGACATTGATCCCATCGGAACAAAAATAAATGTGGAATTAGTCAATGTGGTATTATGAGCTGATACATGTTTTATCTATGTTTGTGTGTTTCAAAGGCATTTATTCACTGAAATTGTGTTAAAATACTAATTACATTTGGATACTATTGGTTACAACTATAGGACTGAGATAATCTTAAAGGAACACTATAGTCACCTAAATTACTTTAGCTAAATAAAGCAGTTTTAGTGTATAGATCATTCCCCTGCAATTTCACTGCTCAATTCACTGTCATTTAGGAGTTAAATCACTTTGTTTCTGTTTATGCAGCCCTAGCCACACCTCCCCTGGCTATGATTGACAGAGCCTGCATGAAAAAAAAAACTGGTTTCACTTTCAAACAGATGTAATTTACCTTAAATAATTGTATCTCAATCTCTAAATTGAACTTTAATCACATACAGGAGGCTCTAGCAAGCTATTAACATAGCAGGGGATAAGAAAATCTTAATTAAACAGAACTTGCAATAAAGAAAGCCTAAATAGGGCTCTCTATACAGGAAGTGTTTATGGAAGGCTGTGCAAGTCACATGCAGGGAGGTGTGACTAGGGTTCATAAACAAAGGGATTTAACTCCTAAATGGCAGAGGATTGAGCAGTGAGGCTGCAGGGGCATGTTCTATACACCAAAACTGCTTCATTAAGCTAAAGTTGTTCAGGTGACTATAGTGTCCCTTTAATGCTCATTGTATTCTAGCCACTTTGGATTCAGCTGTCCAGATATGGTAGAAGCCCACTTATGGAGTTAAAGTGAAACTCCACTTTAAAAAAAGTGACAACTCCACTTTAACTGTAATCACGCAAAGGCGTTTTTACTGTATTATTATTTACTGTATTATTTGTTATAGAGATAATTATATTATTTATATTATTTATTGTAAAAAACAAATGTAAAAAAGTTACCTATGCTTTCTCCCATTTGTCCAAATCCCTATGTGTATTTAAACAAATAGAGGTTATTTAGTTAGTCCAATAGCCATTGTAGGGAATGCCCTCCCAGGTGGTCCTTCACCTGGAATGCCCTTCCAGGTGGTCCTACACTAACCATTCACCGTGCTTCCTTGAGCTTCTGGCAAAGATATCTCTAATGAGACAGAGAGGGGTATTTTTTATATCCACCCCTACATACTTATTAACCCTAAAAAGGGAACACATGGGATGGGCGGCAGCATTGCAAAATAGCTGTGTGATACAAAAGTGAATCCTAATAACCCTGCACTCAAACACCCACTACTGTACAATTACAATTAAATATATTATTTATTGTACAATTTCTATATACAGTGGAACCTCGGAACTGGAACTTAATCCATTCCAGAAGGCTGTTTGAGTTCCATTTCGTTCGAGAACCAAATCAACATTTCCCATAAGAATGAATATAAATTTGATTAATCAGTTCCAGACCCCCAAAATTACAGCATTTTACATTGTAAACGTTACCACTGTTCGTACACACACTGCATACACATAGCTGACATTGAACACACACACACACACACACACACACACATATAGCTGACATAGTACACGCACTGCACACACACACATAGCTGACATAGTACACACACTGCACACGTACCTGTCTGGCTCCAGTACTAACCGCTTTGGGGAAGGTGCACTGACCGGTGTCCACAGGGATCCACCTGCTCAGGGTCTCTTGCAGAAGCAGTAAGTGCACTTAGAAGCCCAGCAAGCCGGTCCGGGGCCACATGTTGCCTCTTGGTGAGAGTGATCCGGCCAGGGCCGGCCTTAGTGGTGTGCGAGCTGTGCAGCCGCACAGGGCGCCATGGACTAGGCTCACACATGGCCGGGTGACTGCTGTGCAGGGGGAGCTAAAGTAGGTACCCGGTGGAGGATTTCACTATTCTCCACCAGGGTATATGAAAAAATAGCGAGGCAGTGGGGGGCGGGGCTTACCGAGCGGTGGGGATGGAACTTAATGATAGGAAGAGGCAAGGCTAATATGCCAGCGAGATGGGGCTAAAACCTACCCGAAGCCCCTGGTAATAACTGCTGCACAGGATGGGGGAAGCAGGAAGGAGTCAACTAGAATACAGGAACTGCACTGCCTCCATTCCTCCCTGCCAGCCCATAATGGTAAGTATTTGTGTGAGAGACTGACTGTCTGCATGTGTGTGTGTGACTGTCTGCATGTGTGTGTGTGTGACTGTGTGTGTGTGTGTGTGTGTGACTGTCTGCATGTGTGTGTGTGTGTGTGACTGTGTGTGTGTGTGACTGTCTGCCTGTTTGTGACTTTAACTGTGTGTGACTGTAGCTGTGTGTGACTGTACTGTGTGTGTGTGACTGTCTGCCTGTGTGTGACTGTAACTGTGCCTTTAAGGGCTACAAAGATTTTTTGCACAGGGCGCCTAATGGCCTAAAGCCGGCCCTGGATCCGGCATTTACCAAGTGAAAGTGTATTGTGCTCCCACTGAGGATGGTCTAACCATCTCTGCCAGGACTGGCTGCCAGCAGGAAGCACAGGGGGGGATAGGGGAACTGCTGCCCCTGGGTACCGGGCTGTCCTGGGAGCTGCTGGTGGGTATATGGGTGTCCTTGCTCCCACTGGATGCTAGTAGGGTGCACTGTGTGTTGGAGGGCTGCCCTGGGTGGTGAAGGTAGGTAGGGAGGTGCCCTGGGTGGTGTAGGTAGCTAGAGGGCTGCCCTGCGTGCTGCTGCTATAGGTAGGGACTGCTAGGGAGCAAGGTCAGTAGAACAAACTCATCCTGTAACAGCTGGGCGAGAGAAACTTCCAAACTTACTTTTCAGCCACGTCTTAACTCCATGAGAGAGCTGGCTGGAGGGGTCACATGGTCCCGGTGACCGGCTCTTTGATTTTCAGGTACCGAAGATCGTTCGCGTACCGAGACATTTTTTACTCTAAATTTTAGTATGCATATTAAATTGTTCGTGAACAGGAACATTCGAGTTCCGAGGTTCCACTGTATTGTTATGACTTACCTTGACCTATCTCTACCTCTAACAAACCAAATGTATCTTTGGTGAAAATATTTGTCCAATAAATGTAAATTAGTGCAACATGAATCATCCAAAGTGTCAGTACATCAAAAACAATAAAACTGTTACCTTAAAAGTGTGCAGAATCTCATTTTTTAAAAAAAGAGAGAAATGCCTCTTTGCAATTTTCTAACTGGATGGCTGCTAACTTCCTTAAACTCAACCTGTTCAAAACAGAGCTACTGGTCTTTCCTCCCTCAAGTGTTGCTACTTCCGTGTCTGTCCCCTCCAAGTCAACTGCGCAACCATCGCCTCTATCTCGCTAGCTCGCTGCCTAGGTGTTCTCTTTGACTCTGACTTCTACTCCACCCCTCACCTTCCCCCCACCACAGCTAGCTAATTATAGAATTGTAAAATACTTTAATTAATTAAATAAATGTAACCCCTGAGGATTCAAAAAAAAGAAACGTTAACCCACAAAAGTAAAAAAAAAAAAAAATCAGATCACAGTAAAATGTAGTCCCTGTCAATTGACCACTGTAGTCAGTGATCAATTGGCAGGGAGGGGGGTCATTTTTATTTTATGTGGGTAACTTTCTTAATTTTTTTTTACAGGGAGAAGATCACTGCTGATTTGTCTCCCTGCACTTCACACTGAACGCGGAAGCGCAGGGAGGCAGACCAGGAGTCCCTGCAGCACATGTGGCCGCTCTGCATGAACAGAGCGATCGGGAGGAACGTTAAACCCCCGCGATCGCTGCAATCTGGTGTTTACTTTAGTAAATGACTGAAATTGTCCATCATCGGTCCTTACTGCTAGGACAAGCATGACGGAAAATCTCCGTCTAGTGTCGGGAAGGGGTTAATTAGCAAGAGTAGCAACAGGGTAGTATACACGGTACAGTCTGGAGCTTACAGTCTGGCCTAACACTCTGACAGCTGCAAACAAACGATCTAAGTAAACTAAACCAATGTGGTGCTACACCTATACGAGGAAGGAAAAATACCTAAACAGGCCGCTTGTGCCTTCGAGTGGACCCCCAGTCTATACATCTCCCCTCCTGAAATAATGAGAGGGGCCTAATAGTGTTTTTTTTCTCTCTAACTATATTTTTTCTTGCTATTTTGGACCTGCATGATGTATAGATTAATTAATGTACTTTTTTAATTTAATAGACTTTTGTAAGCCATGACAGGTATACATTGATGCTAGATGCTTTGTTCTCCCTGAAAACATGCCCAGACATTGTGCTTGACTATTTTATGCATATCCGGCTCAAGCATATTCTTACACCAACACGTTCTTACAAACCAACATTTAGCTAAGTTCATTTCTTTTAACACATTTTTTGTCTCACAAATCTTTGCTCATTTTGTTGTTACTTACCGTATATCCCCTGCAAATTTTAGTAATGTAAATTCTTCAGCAGACTTTTCTTTGGATTAAACAATCAGTTCTATAGCATTTGATTATAGCACAGCATTATTATAGGTTCATATAGAATGATGTGTATTATTATAGCGCAGAGTACCCCCATACAATAGATTTGGGGCATTCAGAATCATGGGGCTTATAGTCCCCATCTTCATGATTATAGGTACACCTAAACTACAGCTTAAAAGACATCTACAACATATCAACATTTTAAATACATACCAAACTACAACATTATGGCTATTCCCTCTTTCAGAGATAAAAATATGGTTTAATCCTAAAATCATGCACATTTTAATTATGTAAGCCCTTCAGCAGTTCTTTCAAGAGGTACTTACTGCTTACAGAAGAATACTGGGGCCTTCATAGGATGGAGCAGCAGAATTTTATCAATAAATGGAAAAACATTATTATTATTATTATCATAGTTGTTTATACATCCATTGCATAGTTATTTATATACATTCTTATTATCATTCTAATCGCCATGCTCTCTTTATACGGTGACAGATGCTACAGACACCCAATAACACAAATGCATGTATGAACGGATAATAAAGTTTTGTGTGTGTTCTGTTTTTGTTAACAGGTAGAGTTCCGTAAGGCATAGAGTCCAATTCATGAATCAGAAAGTTCTGGAAAGTACTGTAGCTTGACTTTTCTTTAAACAGAACCTTTCAAAACATCATAAGTCCATCAGATACAAAGTATCAGCAGAAATATGGATGAGTAGAAAATAGCTTTGTGCATTTCTTAGGCAGTGAGTTCCATCAAAGGCGCAGTGATCAATCAAAGCGCATATGGCTGTCTAACCTTTCCCTGCTTTTTCTGCCAGCACTCTGCATCTTATGCACTTTAGATATAATAAAGTTTTTTGAAAGAGTCATCAAGCTTCCCAGTGGGTTGCCTTTCTAGTGCTATTTTGGACAGCAGTGATCTGGGACTGGGAAGCCATTAGTCTTTTATGACAACTTGTCATGTAACATTGCAAAGACAGCGCTGGTAAACTGATTCCTTATTGCAAATGGTTCTCAATAATACATATTGTTCTCCCCTACTACTTGTGTCTATCTCCACAGACTATAATATACTGCGTAGAAAAGTGGATACAACCAGCCTTATGGAGGGTTTAAAGGGACACTCTCTGCCTTTACAAAAGCATTTGTGGCTCTCAGGTCTAGCTTTTTCTTGATTCGTTCCCGGAATCAGAGAATAGTGCTGCCAGCAAGCAGGTCCAAAAACTCTGCTACTGGATTCCCAGAACAAACTAGACAGGACACACAGTTCCCAATGGAACTAATATGCAATACTTCATTTTGGACACGGACTAGCCTTTAGTGACTTGTCCTTAAACATGTGGTGAAATACACAAATAAATAATAGGTACTACAATGTTTTAGATAACAGGTAATAAACATCAGAACAATAATAATAATAATGTAAAATATTCATACAAGGGTTTGGGAAGACAAACACGATTGGGTATGTGTTTTACCTGTATAAGCCACAATATGTAAATGAATGCACATTGCTGTTGCAACCAAGAGGTGGCGCTGCACAAAACTGTTGCAGACTCATTTACAACCAGCAGGTGCTGCTACAGTCCCCACAACCAGACAGGTGATTATACAAGACATTCCTCAAATAATATAACAATACACATGCTGCACCTATAATGGGCACAGGGTGACTTAAACATAAGAGTCATCCTACATAAACTGTCAGTCCTATCCTTCTAATGTGTAATAGTGAGTGGAGCAAAGTTAAACACAATATTAGAACAGTTATATTAAAAAAAAAAATGTATACAAACTCATTGGGTATAAGATGATTCTTCCAAGAAATGGTTGAAATATGTAAGAGAAAAAACATAAAGAATCATCTTATACCCAATGAGATTGTATACATTTTTTTTAATATAACTGTTCTAATATTGTGTTTACCTTTGCTCCACTCACTATTACACATTGTTCTCTGTTGGTGAACTTGGGGATTACACCAGAGCGTGAAGCATTTTTTTACACTTGGCTCTATAAGGCTTTTATAGCACCCAGATTTCTTTCTTTTATTTGTACATTTTACCTATCCTCCCAATTATGGCAACTACCGTCACACCTGGGCTGAATTATATTCCCAGTGCAGCTGATTATAGATATTCTCTTTAAGATGATTCCATCTCATAGTTATAGATATCTCCCTTTAAGAGGATTCCCCCCTTTGATTCTTTTAATAGTAAGATACTCTGCTGTATGGGATTCCCTCCATTATCTATTCCAGGAATACTTCCTGTGACAGACCCTCGCATGATAACCTCTAATCTTATTAACAGGCGTCAGTCTCAGCCCCCATTCACCAACCCTAATTATCCATCCATTGACATTGATCTGTGGTACAATTGGCTGCATACATAAACTTCAAGCTTCTTATTGACTTCTCGGGAATAGTTAAAGGTCACTCATCACTTTCAGCACACTGAAATAAATAAATAATTTTCTTTCTCTTTATGACCCTTAACAGTGGTTTCTAAACCATTTGATTGTCACTGCAGACTGTTTTACCAGAGAAATATTTTAATATATTGGAGAATGAGCTATATTGGAGAAGCATTGTTTCCGATGACAGATACAAATATAATGTCCCATCTAGCCTTCTGCTTCCCTGTATAAAAACGCAGGCATCTTTTTCCACATTGTTGCCCACTTAATTATTCTTTTGCAAGCTTTGTTAGCTTCTACCTACCTGTCTTTTAGTATGCATAACCTCCACTGTAACGCTGTTCCATGCATTTATAACTCCTTTTTCTGTGTGTGGCTATTGGAAATTTTGAGTCCTGAATAAATATATTTTCAATTAATGTTATCAAAATGAAATATCTGTATGATTAGCTGGATGGATTATAGGGGAAACAATTTAAATTGGTAAATAATTTTCTTTAAAAGTAGCAAAATAGGGGCGTGGCCTGACAGCCGATGAGACCGGTCGTGCTTTACTAGAGCTCCGCTCCACCGGCACCTTAAACTACAAAAGCGACCTTTATTCAGCCGAATCCCTCTCCCCTAACACGGAATTATGGAGAGGAGACCCCCAAGAAACAGACCAAGAGGGTTACGGAATCTGGGGGCTCCGTTCTGGACCTCCTTACCGCGCCCCGGCATGGCAGAGCTGGCAGCCAAGATGGCGACGGGGGATCCACGCACTCCTCACCCGGTGCTGACAGGGTACCCTCATCTGCAGACCAGCACACAGTCCTGGCCAAGCTGGCGGAGGTGAAAACTTTCCTCGCGGGGGAAATCACCAGATTCACAGCCATACTGCAGGCCGACATAAGCACCCTGGGAGAGCACATGGCCAAATTAGAAGACCGCATGGAGGCGACCACTCAGGCCCACAATGGGGTAACTGACAGAGTTAACCGCCTAACTACACACGTGGTCGACATGGACCTGGCCCTGGAGGACATCACCAACCGCTCTAGGAGGAACAACCTCCGTTTGAGGGGCTTACCTGAAGGCCCGGACGAAAACCTGCTAGAGCTCGTGCTTTCGATCCTTAAGCCTCTCCTTCCTGATATCCCGGAAGAACAGTGGCACATCGAGAGGGCTCATAGGGCGATGAAAACCCAAAGGACCGACGCAAACACCCCGAGGGATGTTATAATAAACTTCCTATATTTCAGGACGAAAGAAGCATTGATGAAGAAGGGCAGAGACGGGCCTATCCGGCACGACGGAGCCATGATTTCCCTATATCAGGACCTGGCACCCTCGACGCTTCAGAAGAGGAGGGACTGGCGGCCCATCACAGGGGCTCTGCGAGGTGCAGGCCTGAAGTATACCTGGGGCTTCCCATTTAAACTTATGGTCTTCCGCGACGGCAGAACCCACATCTTGACACCGGGAGGTGACCCGAAGCGCCTGTTCCAGGGCCTGGGAGTATCACCACCCTCGGACCTACCAGACCTGGCAATGGGACCGGAGGAGCTTCCACACCTTGAAGGAATGGCGTGGTGCGGGAACCAGGAGCCAGCAATGATTCCCTGTGGTATCGTATGCCTTCATGTCTCTCCGTCTTTTTCCTCCTCTCCACGGCTGGTGGAAGGTCCTGCGGTTTGTTAGGCGGGGGGTACGGGCCTGGGGGTTTTCTAAAGGTTATGCTGCACCAGGGATTTTTCGTCAATTTATCTTTATCTATTTTTTTTTTGTCACCCACTTTGAAGGCCTCCTGCCCTCGAGCGTTTAGAATGGGACCCTTTTTTGTTTGGGGCTCCAGGAGCAGTGGTTTTGGTTGGGTGGGGGTCCGGGATCGCGGGGTTTATCATAGGGCCTTCCTTCCCTAAACAGCCATTTTGTGGGCTCCCCCACTGTGAATTGTGCCCCCGAATTTGATTGTTCCCTTTGCCTCTGTTTCCTGGCTTTCGCCACGAGTTGGTGGCCCACAAATGGGCCCCCTGGAGGCCCTTGTCTCCCTCAGCCGAACTGCCCTGATGGTTGGCAGCTTCTACCTACAGGAGTCGAGGCTCCTACACCCAGAGCTAGGCCTCTAGCATTCAGGGTTTACCTCAGATGGGGTATGTTTGGGGGGTCGACCTGCGGAACGTGGGTGGCCCGGGACGTCCTCCGATGTTCACGGACAATGACATTTCGTTATAGTATTTGTACCACATGTTTTTTGTTATTTCATGGGGATACCAGGGTAAGTCACCCGTTTGCCCCTCCCATAAGGGTTAACCTTTGTTGCAAAACAAAAAAACAAAATAAAAATAAAAAAAAATGAGATTTAACATTTAAACAACTATTTAGCAATTTTGGAATGCAAGGTACTGTAACAAATCTATTGACAAAACTGTGATGCCATAATAGGTATTTAAATATAATCTAAAGTACGAAATAACGTTTAACAAAGCGAGAACTAAATGTGGAAACAACGCACACTGTAAAATGTTGAATTAACAACTTTCATTGAGAGACTTGTAGGGTGCAGTGGTAATGAGTGGGTGGCGGGACAGTTTGTTATTGCTTTCATAGGGGGGGTTGGTAAGCTGGGGACGGGGAAGTCATGTACAACCCACGTTAGATACTGCCACTACACTACTCCTGTTAAGTAACCCACGCCAATGTGGTTAGTTTGTGAAGGGAAGCATGTTGTTTGCAGATTTTGAGCCAATGTAACCCACTTCGAGAGAGCACCTAGCATGGAACACTGTTGGCCCTGTACACTTCCCCACGTGTCCAAGTTGAGTGCCGCGGGTGGGGCCTGCCCCGGGTGGCTCGATTTCCGCGGGGTCGTTTCCTGTGCAGTCACTTGCCCCCGCCGGCCGGTCTGGAGTATTCCCCACCGGGGGCCGGGCGGTGGGGGTGACTGCCCGCCCGAGTGGGCGGCCTCTGCGGAGGAGGGAGGAATGGGGTGCACCTGGGGGGCAAAGCCGTGAGTTAGTGGCGCGATTAGTTATATATATTTGTGTTTTACATGGAGTCTTCTATGTCTCCTGGGTTCTATGACAGAAGGCGTGGGTGGGTTTGGCGAATTTCTTTCCCCCCCCCCCCTCCCAGCAGAACCTAAGATGGCGGGTAGTGGACAGAGAAGGCCATGTACTCCGTGTGGCTAGACTGCCGCTGCTGGGGATGTTGGGCCGTCCTGAGATTCAGATAGGATTTCACTGTGGGGAGGATGTGGTGGGGATTGGGGACATGGGCGGGGCTGTATATCCTTAGACGGCGTGGAAGATTGCTGAAATCAAACCAGTACTGTATTATTGCATGTTTCAAGGTTTAGAAATTTGCAACAAACGTATTTAGATGTTTAAAAATGTGAAAATTAAAAAAAAAAAAAAAAAATCTTAATATTAATATTAATAATAACAAGTAACCATAATCCAACGTGTAAGGAATTACCAAAAATTATGATTAAGAAACGCAAAAACAAACAACAAACTACTAAAAACCCCCAGAAAAACTAAAACAGACAAAAAAGAAACAGAGACCAATCCCAATAAAGCTCAAATACGGGGATAGGGCTACTGAGCGGGACTTCACATGTCACACCTACATTTTCTAATGGTTATACGCTTAAAATAACACGAACAATATTGTAGAACATCTACGTTTGTAAATGTACTGTTTAAAGCATACAGATGCAACAATCTTTGACAAACTGTCGTTTACCTTTTGCTGAGAGTTCCGTTCTGAGTGTTTTGGGGGCAATGTCCTACCGCCATATAGCAATTACCTGTTTGTGACAGGTTGTGACTTGTCCAACGTTTTCCACATGAGGCTGTGGGGGGGGAGAGGGGTATGTCTAGGGGGGCGGTAATTTAATACCGAAGGGCAGCGGGGGTAGACACCTATTGAACCATTTTTGGGCTCAGAGTAGGTGACGGGATGGCGCTGAGGCATCAGACTAGAGCTAAAGATGGTGGATAGTAGGGATTACTTACAGACAGATCAATACGATTGCATTAACCGCTGATATAGAGGTCCAAATATCACGTATGCGGTGCCTAGGTGGTGGGGCTCGGGAATCCATTGTTCCTCCCAACGTTGATCGTGGCAGGGAAATGGGACGACGTTCCCCATATCGTTCTGGCATTTGATAAGACCAGAACCTCTTCGCATCGGACTGTGTCCAGATGCAGTCTTCTTCTTCTTACACTTTACTTCCTTCTTACCCCTCTTTCCATTCCTTTTATTTGTCTTCTTCCCCGGGGGGGCGGCGAGGGCGGGGTTCTACCACAAGGTCTCTCATGGAGCCCCGATGGGGGACGTGCCACAACGAGAGGCATCGGGGGCTTCCATATGGCCCTAACCAGACGACATGATGGAGATTAAGATACTCTCTCTGAACGTTAAGGGCCTGAATGCCCCAAGGAAGCGCAGACTCCTATTTAAGGAACTGAGACGAACCAAATCGGACATTGCATTTATACAGGAAACTCATTTGCCCAAACAGGCCAAGTTCAGGTTGAAAGACCACGCCTTTGCCGGTTCCTATGAAGCTAGGACCCTTCACAAACGCAATGGGGTGGAGATACTTATTAGAAGTAGTTGCCCCTTCCGCGAAACGCATTACGAGGCGTACACGGACGGACGGTTCGTTATTGTCTCTGGCATCCTACATTCCCATAACATACACTTGATAAACATCTACGCACCTAACCAGCCAGATAAAGAGTTCTGGAAAGGGATCAAGGAGAAAATATCAGCGCTACCACACGGAATGGTTTTTATGGGAGGTGACTTCAACGCAGCACCGTGCCCGGCCGTAGATAGGAGCTCGCGGACGGGTATCCCTAGGTCGCAGGGTAGGGGCGGTCAGGACCGTCTGCTTCAGGATTTCATGGCGGACACGGGTCTAGTGGACATATGGAGAGCTCAGCACCCAGGGGTTAAGGACTACACCTTTTACTCGGCCCCCCATGGGACGTACTCTAGGATAGACCTTTTCCTGACTAATGCGGCAGGCATGTCCTGAACAACCGGATCGCAGGTGTGCAACATCTCCTGGTCGGACCACGCGGACGTTTCCATCGCGCTGGGAAACCTATGCGTTGCTTCACCGTGGACGTGGAAACTAAACACGTCCCTGCTTCAGGACCCGGAGATCTTAGAAAAGACCAGGTAAGGAATCGTTGAATACTTTGCATTGAACACCACCCCAGATGTGAGCGCAAGTACAGTTTGGGCGGCACATAAAGTGGTCATTAGAGGGACCTTAATTAAATTGGCCACCAGAAAAAAGAAAGTGAAATACCAGGCACTTGAATCTCTGATGGGTCAACTTAGAACCCTCGAGCACAAACATCAAATGGCGCCATCGGCTAGCGTCTTTGCACAACTGGAGGCAGTAAGAAGGGACATCCGCACTCTAATGTTGGATGATGCGGCTAAAGCCATGACCTGGTCAAAACTGACCTTTTTCGAAAAGGCGAACAAAATGGACACCCTCTTAGCGAGGACTCTTAGGCCACGGCAAGGAAGGACCCATATAACAGCATTGAAACATACTGACGGCACGACAAGAACGGCACCAGCAGAGATTGCAAAGATTTTTGAGGAGTTTTACGAGCGGCTATACAATCACTCTCCGGAGGGAAGTCCGCACGGAGTGCACGAAGAGGACCATATTCTACGATACCTGGACGGACTCGGGTTGGCTAAACTGAGTGGAGAGGCAGAACGCACCCTGGCGGCCAACATCTCGGAAGAGGAGGTAGACAGGGCTATTACAAATCTACACGGCAACAAAGCGCCGGGACCAGATGGTTTTGATGGCTCTTATTACAAAGCTTTCAGGGAGGAACTCACACCACAACTGGTCCGACTTTTTGACAGCTTACGGCAGGGCGGACAGCTGGAACCCGACATGTCACTGGCGACTATAGTACTCTTACCGAAGCCCGGAAAAGACCCTCTTTACCCTGAAAACTACAGGCCTATCTCGCTGATGAACCACGACCTGAAGATATTGGCGAAAATACAGGCCGACAGACTCAACCCACTGCTGATTTCTCTCATCCATGCAGATCAAGTTGGGTTTATCCCTACTAGACAATTGTTCGAAAATACCAGGAGGAATGTGGATTTAATATGGAAACAGGTGACATCAAAGATCCCAACATTAGTGGTATCCTTAGACGCTGAAAAAGCCTTCGATCGAGTCCGGTGGCAATTTATATTTCCAGTGCTCAAGTGCATGGGCTTCCCTGAAGAATACATAACTACAACGAAAGCAATGTATAACAACGTGCGGGCGCAGATACGGATATCGGGTGCCCCATTGCACCCTTTCCAGCTGTATAATGGAACGAGGCAGGGCTGCCCGCTCTCGCCCCTTTTGTTCGTCTTGGCCTTGGAACCCCGCTACACGTGATACGCCAACATCCGAATATTGCGGGAGTCAGAGTGGGAGACAAAAGCTTTAAGGTGTCGGCTTACGCAGATGACGTTCTTTTAGCCATCACAAATCCGCTTGCATCGATGTCGGCGCTTCAAGAAGTCATTTTAGAATACGGCGGGTTATCGGGATATAAAGCGAACATTCAAAAGTCCAGTGCGCTCCCGATCTGCATGTCACAAGATGACGCGGACAGGTTGCGCGCGGTATACCACATTCGAATGGAATCAGACTCCCTGAAATACCTAGGGATTAATATAACGGCTGACCCGGAGCGATTATATGACGCTAACTACGCCCATATGCTTAGAGTACTGATGAGGGATCTGGACAGATGGACTGATATTCCCATATCCTGGATCGGGAGGATACACTCGGTAAAAATGAATATCCTCCTGCGCCTATTGTTTCTTTTCCAGGCGTTACCCATTAGAGTCACGAAGACGCAATTGCTCCCCTTGCAAAGGTCGATAGGGAATTTTGTCTGGCAGAACAAGAGGCACAGAACTTCTAGACAGATTTTATACAGACGTAAAGATAGGGGGGGGCTGGGCCTGCCAAACCTCTTCTTCTATTACTTAGCGGCGCAATTGTCGCAGGTGGCCTTGTGGCACTCTACCCCCGAGGAGAGGCGTTGGGTGGACATAGAATCCCTGATGGTGGACGGCGTCCTCCCCCAGTTTACGATGTGGGTCCCTAGGGAACACAGACCAGTGATACGGAGTGCAAGCCCAGCGATTCTCAATTCAATTAGGATATGGGACTTGTGTAACACCAAATATAAGCTGGCATCATCCCCGTCCCCCTTGTCCCCTCTTTATGGCAACAAGGAATTCCCGCCAGGTATGACCCCCCAGGACTTCCGCAACATCGAACGAACTGGATTGCAACGGTTACATCAGCTGTTTCGTAATGGAGAGGTTGTCCAATTTGCGGATCTACAGTCGGGTAACCACCTAACGCCAGCGGATTTCTTCTGGTATATCCAATTGAGGGACTTCGCTTAAAAGCCACACATTAAAAAAGCTGCCCTGGAGACGCTTACCTTCTACGAGAGAATATGTTCTGACGGAGTTGCCCCCAAGGGGTTGATCACGCTCTTGTACGCCCATATCAGTGAAGAAAACAGAGAATGGGGGGGATTGACGTATACTACTCAATGGGAGAGCGACCTCGGGGAGACACTGGAGGGGATAGAGTGGCGGGAGATATGGGAGGCTAATTTTAAGGTCTCAATGTGCGTCACTTTACAAGAGCAGGCCTGGAAAACTATGTTCCGTTGGTATACTACCCCGATCCAATTACATAGGATGCACAAACTAGAGAACGACGATTGCTGGAGGGGATGCGGGACCCAAGGTACGTATATTCACATGTGGTGGGAATGCGCTAAGATACACGGATTCTGGAAGGCAGTGGAGGACCTAATGCTGCAGTTATTTGGTAGACCTTTGAGATTAGATCCGTGGATATACTTATTAAACAGATCGGTGGAAGGATGGACAACACAGGAACAGAAATTGGTACACAAGGTTACTCTGTGTGCACGCCGAGTGATAGCGACGGTGTGGCTCACTCCGGAGGGTCCAGAGTTCACTGGAGTTATATCTAGAATTAAAGAATGTAGAATTATGGATGATCTTACGGCAAGGGTGAGAGGGACGACCGCGTCATTTCGGAAAATCTGGGAGCCTTGGGACGATAGCACAATAGGCTCGAGCGGCACTTGAAGGCGTACCTCGGTGGTTCTGGACCGGCGTGTTGTCTCGCTGGACTAAGCTCCGCTGCAAATTGAGAGATTGAGGACCTACCGCTCTCCCTCACCCCCCTCCCCCCACTTTTTGTCCCCTCCTTCCCCTCTTTCTGACCTGACTACATACTTCTTACGTTCTTTCTTTATTCATCTCTATTTTCATTTTCCTTCTTCTCTACGCTTCGCACTGTTTCCTCAGGCTAGATCTAGCGAACGGAGGAACTAGGTAGCAAAGTTAGGGGATTAACTGGCACATATGATAGCTACTTACTTTTAGCCCACTAGCCTGCGTATTCACCTAACATAAAATTCCCCAACAAACGGCGAGCGCCAAATCTAGGTTCTGACCCACGTTTACACTGTTAAAGAGGACTAAGGGTTTGTAATTTACTTGGCCTCCTCCTTAGCCTAACAGAGATTGTTTAATTGTCGAGCCGAATGTAAAATGATGTAAATACTAGCAAGGGGTACTGTTTACAAAATACCTCAATGGCCGGCAGGCGCCATCGGTTTTGAAAAGAAAGCTGAGGCTCATAATACTGTGATTGTCACGCTGTATTTTGCCACAATGTCGATAAAGTTGGCTTCTGCGTTAGACCATAAACTGATGTGCACCTGTACATGCTATTGAGTGAAAAAATAAAGAATTTAAAAAAAAAAAAGTAGCAAAATAAATGGCACACAAGTGTGATTTTGCTAAAAAGAAAAATGTGTCTAGATGCAAATTACTTCTTTGATGTTAAAATAGGTGCTGTATGAAAAAGCCAATATTGTATTCTCTCAATCAGTTGCATTTATCATAGTTAGTCACTAAACCGGCAACTGAACTACATTGTGCACAATTTGATAGTGGCCTATGCTGGCCTAGAATTTACAATCCCATGTATATTCTTGACAGTTCCATGCTTGGGGAAAAAAAAACTCTTTGTGATTTATTCACTAAACACTAAACTGAAAAAATAATATTGGAGAAATTGGGGCAAAAAAGTTGGAAGAATTCTCAATTTAATGTTTTTAAGCTTAACGTTTGGTGTAGAGTCCTCGTCATTTCCATAGCACATTTTGGAGGAGTTTGTACATTGCTAAATGCAGCTGTAACGGCACATTTTTCTGGGCACACTGCACTAAATGTCATACTTGTTAACTATTTATGATGTGCCATGCTGCACTTGTTTGGCACTGCATATTCTCAGAGAGCAAGACTACATATAGTAGGGCAGTGATATATATTTTAATTAAAAAAAATACAAGGTGCAAGAGAGTACTGAGAATGCACAACAACTTAAGTAGCCTGCCCATCGGAGGGTCCCACTCAGATCTCAAGCTGGTTTTAGCTCATCTTGTGCCATGACAATTTATTTGAACAAGGATAATTTGTAAGCCACTACACACTTGCCTGGTACTATGGGATACTAAATGGGTACTTTGATAAATGATCATTATATGTCCCTACAGCTCTAAGCTATTCAAGATTGATCATCATTTGCATCATATTTCCTTTTGGAGCAATCTGTGTAATTTTTCTTTAGAAATCCATGAAAACGGCAAAATTCAGATTCAACTTTATTGTCACTGTACCATATACATACAAGGGCAATGAAACACAGTTGCAATAAATCACTGTTGCGATTTTGAAACATAGGCATGACCAAAAAAAACTAAGACATTTTCTTATTGTAGTTTTTCACAGCCTGTGCTTTTTGCTCTAACAGGGTTATTTAATAAAGTGGGAATTCAAGGTGGATTTCACATTTAAGGCCAGGGTAGCTGGACTGAAAGTATCAAGAGAATATTTCCAGTTTGGCTGTTTTGACTTTACATTTTAAATTATCTTTGAATTCACTCGGAATTCTCGCTTTAGTGAGTAACCATGTAAATAAAGCTGTATTTTTTTTCCTTTCCCGTACATTTTGTGAGTATATTTTAAAGGCTGGTAAATCCATTAGCCATTAAGTTGATTATTATTATAATTAGCATTTACATAAAGCTGGCTTATTCCACCGTGCTTTACAATTATAGAAAGGGGATATTTAAAGCGCTGCTCAAACAAGCTAATGTAAGAGGATTTGAGGTGGGTGTGTATACAGTATTGTGACAAAACTCTGTATTTTCTAAAACGGTGGCCATCTTTTCTCCCATAAGCAGGCAGTGGTACCTGGTCGTTGAGTGTCTGGGACTCTAAAGTGGACACTCGACCCCGCAAACAGCGGTGGTTTGGTACGAACACCTGCTTCTTTGCACAACAAGCCAGGAGAGCGTTGTTCGGTAGGATTGTTCGCACGAACAAGGCTACCTATGAGCCTGGAGAATCATTCGAATTTTGATTCCTTTTGGAACTCCCAGAGGTGACCGACCGCTACCCCTGATCCTCTGGAACTGATTTGAGCAGACGCCACGTGTGCGATTCGCCTGTGTTCATGGGATCTGAGCGCTATTTGGATATGTTGGGCGCTCAGATCCAGGCTATCTGGGGATATCATGTTTACGGGGGTTCCTATGTATGTTATATGTATTTTGAGGTATTTTATATTTTATACCTCTAGTGCCTGGGAGATAATTAGTTTAAACAAACTCCTGGGCATGTTTTCTTTTTTTAAATTCTTTATTTTTTCTGTGCACAAGATAATACAGAGGTTCACGATGCCACGACAGCATAAGCAAACAGTGATAACAATGTAGAGCATATACATGGCATGAGAAAGTGGCACAATTTTTAAGTATATTAATACACAGGCTAGTTGTGTTTGTCTGAGTAGAAGTCACATACGTAAAATTAGGTGCAGGCATAAATCAAGTAACGATGAAGACCTCGCTTGGTATTTGTTAGTACGGAAACAAGATTAATGGGCGAAATTAAGATTATTGAGGCATAAACATAGCATGTTCATTTAGTTTAGTTATATTAGCTGAGTTATTGAGCACAGTATAAACAGTGGATAACATACAGGCTTTCGCAGGCTAGTCTCGCTCATGTCAGGGTGCTGATACTGAATCTGATGCTGTGCAATCTTTACTGTCAGTGACAGGTTATGATAATCCCTGTTCAAGGCTAGATATTTAATTGACCTACAGTAGGGCATGCATGTAGGTGGCTGTACAGACTAGTGGTAGTCTACAGCAAGACATCATATATGTCTATAGGGAATCTACTGAGTGACAATATGTACACTTTGCTTCCTGGCAGAAGGCTTGAGACAAGGAGATGAAAGTTCAGCATCTGCTCCTAAAATTTGTATGGTCATCACACAGGGTGTCACCCCTGTTGTATGGATGTTTCAGGCAGTTACATAGCTGTATGCCAGTCAAAGATTAAAGATTTGCTCAAGACTTTGATCAATCAGCAGGCCCCTCTAGGTGTCTCATTCACATGTCAGTCTTGTCTTTCCACTGTACACCTCTGCAAAATAATTAGTGCTTTAATAATAAAATACCCTGTTTATTAATGTGCATAGTAGCCAGTATTGTTTATTGTGCACAATGTTTGGCTTATTCATTCCTATTTATTCATGTACCAAATAGAAACTATAGGGGGAGCAGGACTGCAGCGAACAAGCCTCAGGACTTGATCCTGGGTACTGGGCCACTTGAGCTGTATGCTTTCTGTTGATATTGATTTGAAAAGAAGTAAGAAGGTTTTCAATGTTGCGAGGAAAGATCTACAGAGGCTCAACACTGTAGCTATTGATACAGATAATGAAATAGTAATATTAATATAGATCTCAGAAGGGGAGTTGCTCTTCGGCTTTTCATAGACATCCTCTATTGCTCATTGAAAGTTATGCGGTAAATAGTGTAAGAATTCTAATTGTCAATTAGGAGTGTGTTACCCCAATATCTTGTCATTATCTTTTTCCTGATTTAGATAAACCTTCTAAGGGTTCAGAAACATTAATATCGTAACTTGTTTGTCCCCCAGTAAACTGTTTTATTGTCTCAGCATTATGTCTTCAGCTTTTAATGGAGCAGGGATCCTATTTGGATAATGCAGAATAGATTCCACAGTGTAGAGCTCTTATCCATTTAAACATCTTTAATATTTTACATTGAAAGAACAAGGAATCAATCTCCTCTGTATCTCTGCTCTCATTCTGGGGCTCAAATAACAGCACTGGCAGAAATGCTGAGAGAGAGAATCAGAGGAGGCAAATATATAGTAACACGGATGGGAGGGGGGCTTTAGAGAGGGGTCTAGGAAGAATGAGAGAGCTAGAGATTGACTAATGCAACAAGAGTACCAGAGACAGAGATACATTAAAGAATAGTAAATGAAAGATTGACAGCTAAGCAAAATGTGGAAAAAGGGCAATTATTGTGCGATTGCACAAGATGGGGCATGGCTTCTTTGTAGGTGATGGATAGTGAACTAGAGTGACAGTTCCCTATGAATATGTGAGAGGGAATAATGAATGTATAGATATGATATATTAGTGAAGTGGGGTAAATGTTCTATAGGAGTGAGATGGTGTTATTCCCGATTCACTAGTGGTGATATAAGGTCATGTTTTTATACCGGTGTAATAGTGTCATGATTCCATAGGAGTTAAATGATGTCATGATTCCATAGAGTCCAGTTGATGTCATCATTATATAGGGGTTAGATCGTTTCATGGTTCAATAGGGTTTAGCTGATGTGGCTATAGTGGCTTTGTATAGGGCTTAGATGATGTCATGATTCCATAGGGGTTAGATGATGTCATGATTCTATAGGGGTTAGATGATGTCATGATTCTATAGTGGCTATGTAGTTTCATGATTGCATAGGGCTTAGATGATGTCATGATTCCATAGGGGTTAGATGATGTCATGATTCTATAGGAGTTAGATGGTGTCATTATTCCACATAGGTGAGAAAGTGTCATGATTCCATAGTAGTTAGATGATGTCTTGATTCTATAGGGGTTAGAGAGTATCATAAATCCATAGAAGTTAAATGATGACATGATTCTATAGGGGTTAGATGGTGTCATGATTCCATAAGGGTGGCAGATCCTCACCAGGTTTCTCTTAATGTGTAATTGTTTGAAATGCGGTTACTCAACAAAGGTGTCAGAGACATTGTAGATTTCACTAAAAAAAAATACAAGTGCTACAAAGTGACACATTGTAACGTTCACTTTTAAATATTTCTATGCTATACATTGTGCTTTGAAGGCTATATACAGATTAATAGATTTATTTGCACTGTTATAAAGTTACAAAAAAACTCTAAACTGCACATCTCTTACGTAAAGATTATTTATCCATCCTCTATTGTTGAAATAGAATACCCACTATGCAAGCACGATTTTTCTTTTAGTTTTATTATTATTTAGATATATTTATCTAGTGGATTATATTTGGTCAATTGTCAAATATGAACTAATTTTGTTTTAACTATGGAAGAGGCCTACTGCAATTTCATGTTGTGTTCTGTGTATTCCCATTGGGTTCATGAGGAATGAGTGCAGTGTAGGTATCAAGTCGATTGGACAACACTTTTTGGGCTCTGTGTTGCATCATCCGATTTGGGTAGCAGTGAAGGTCTGTGTCGCACCTCATAGTTAAAGACCTAGAAGTTGTTCATATTCACTAATGGTATATTAAGACTCCAATCCCAATACATCATAGCAGGAGGTGATGAGAATGGTCATTGTTACAGCAGTGAGCGGGAAAGATGTTTACTTAAATACACACTTTTAGTCAAGGCTAATGAAGCTGCAGGATTGAAGAACAGAGATATGATAATGCAATAGGAGCACGGATAAGGAGAGAATTTGCTTATTTAAAGCGGCACTGTCATGCCGAACTTACCTTTCCTCAATCTCTTCCTCTTCTCCCCCTCTCTCAGGATCTGTTATTCTTTTCTTCCTGTCTTCTTTAGTTTTCTTTAAAACCATAAGACAAAGTAGGGACTCTTTGTCTTATGGGATTCCTCCGCTTGACCAGCTCTGACCAGCGGAGGAGCAAAGTGTGCTTCATTTCCGCTGGTCAGAGCAATTTTCCCATGATCCCTAGCTTTCCTCCCAGTTCCCACAATACTTCCTGTCAGTATTGCCGAAAGTCCTGTCACTTAGACAGAACGCCGGCAAAACTGCCGAATTGCATCCTAACAGAATGAGCACCGTTTCTCCATTGGTGTTAGGATGCAATTCGGTACTTTGTTCGGATCGGAATTTCATTCAAATGAATGAAACTCCGATCCTATTCATTGCTGTGGCTGCATCTTGCAGCCGCTTAGTAGATAACTCCCTAATTCCCACGGTATCAGGGAGCTATCTACTAAAAGGCTGAAAGACCTAAATTGGTCTTTCAGCCAAATTTACTAACACCAAGTAAAAATGACTTGGTATTAGTAAATAATATGCCCCTACTCGCTATACCGCGAGTAGGGGCATGTCTAGTAAGCAGTGAGCAGCCTGTGGCTGCTCACTGTAGAAAAAAAATAAAAAAAATATTGCCCCCCACCCCTAAATGACGGGTGGGGGCCGTAAAGTAAAATAAGGGAGGGAGACCTATTGTCCCCCCCCCCGGCCCCCACCCCTGAGCGGTGGGTGGGGGCCATAAAGATAATGAGGGGGGGGGACCTACTGTCCTCCCCCCCGGCCCCCACCCCTGGGCGGCGGGTGGGGGCCATAATAGTAGTAGGGGGGGGACCTACTGTCCCCCCCCCCCGGCCCCCACCCCTGGCCGGCGGGTGGGGGCCATAATAGTAATAAAGGGGGGGGGGACCTACTGTCCTCCCCCCCGGCCCCCACCCCTGGGCGGCGGGTGGGGGCCATAATAGTAATAAGGGGGGGGGGGACCTACTGTCCTCCCCCCCGGCCCCCACCCCTGGGCGGCGGATGGGGGCCATAATAGTAGTAGGGGGGGGGGACCTACTGTCCTCCCCCCCGGCCCCCACCCCTGGCCGGCGGGTGGGGGCCATCATAGTAATAAAGGGGGGGGGGGACCTACTGTCCTCCCCCCCGGCCCCCACCCCTGGGCGGCGGGTGGGGGCCATAATAGTAATAAGGGGGGGGGGGGACCTACTGTCCTCCACCCCCCGGCCCCCACCCCTGGCCGGCGGGTGGGGGCCATCATAGTAATAAAGGGGGGGGGGACCTACTGTCCTCCCCCCCGGCCCCCACCCCTGGGCGGCGGGTGGGGGCCATAATAGTAATAAGGGGGGGGGGGACCTACTGTCCTCCACCCCCCGGCCCCCACCCCTGGCCGGCGGGTGGGGGCCATCATAGTAATAAAGGGGGGGGGGGACCTACTGTCCTCCCCCCCGGCCCCCACCCCTGGGCGGCGGGTGGGGGCCATAATAGTAATAAGGGGGGGGGGGGACCTACTGTCCTCCACCCCCCGGCCCCCACCCCTGGGCGGCGGGTGGGGGCCATAATAGTAATAGGGGGGGACCTACTGTCCTCCCCCCCCGGCCCCCACCCCTGGGCGGCGGGTGGGGGCCATAATAGTAATAAGGGGGGGGGACCTACTGTCCTCCAGCCCCCGGCCCCCACCCCTGGGCGGCGGGTGGGGGCCCTAATGGAAAAAAGGGGGGGGGGACCTACTGTCCTCCCCCCCGGCCCCCACCCCTGGGCGGCGGGTGGGGGCCATAATAGTAATAAGGGGGGGGGGAATCTACTGTCCTCCCCCCCCCCGGCCCCCACCCCTGGGCGGCGGGTGGGGGCCATAACGATAATGGGGGGGGGGACCTACTGTCCTCCCCCCCCGCCCCCACCCCTGGGCGGCGGGTGGGGGCACTAAGTAAATCCCCCCCCCCCCCCCCATCAAGGTGACTAGGGGTGCCCAAGCCCCTAGTCACCCACCCCCCACCCAAATAAAAAATGCCCCTACCTACCCCCCTCACCCTAAAAAATAGTGAGGGGGGAATAAAATTGCTAACCTGTAAAGTAAAATTAAACTTACCATTCGACGTCTTCTTTTTTCTAAAATCTTCATTTTTCAGCCCCAAAAAAGGCCAAATAAAAAACCATCATAGCCGTCGAACTAAAAATAAAATAAAAAACCCGAGCGCAAAAAAAAAACCCGACGAAAAGAAAAAACCCGAGCGCACAAAAAAATAATCCATCTTCACCCATGGAGGGCTCCGCGCAGACTGAGCTCCGCAGGGCGGGGCAAGGCTTATAAAGCCTTGCCCCGCCCTGCAATTAGCCTAAGAACACTCTGATTGGTGGGTTTAAGCCAATCAGAGTGCTCTTTGTCATTTTACAAGCGTGGGAAAGTTCTTTGGAATTTTCCCACGCTTGTAAAATGACACAGAGCACTGTGATTGGATGGCTTGAAAGCCATCCAATCACAGTGCTCTGTGTCATTTTACAAGCGTGGGAAAGTTCTTTGGAACTTTCCCACGCTTGTAAAATGACACAGAGCACTGTGATTGGATGGATTTAAAGCCATCCAATCACAGTGCTCTGTGTCATTTTACAAGCGTGGGAAAATTCCAAAGAACTTTCCCACGCTTGTAAAATGACACAGAGCACTGTGATTGGATGGCTTGAAATCCATCCAATCACAGTGCTCTGTGTCATTTTACAAGCGTGGGAAAATTCCAAAGAACTTTCCCACGCTTGTAAAATGACACAGAGCACTGTGATTGGATGGATTTAAAGCCATCCAATCACAGTGCTCTGTGTCATTTTACAAGCGTGGGAAAATTCCAAAGAACTTTCCCACGCTTGTAAAATGACACAGAGCACTGTGATTGGATGGCTTGAAATCCATCCAATCACAGTGCTCTGTGTCATTTTACAAGCGTGGGAAAATTCCAAAGAACTTTCCCACGCTTGTAAAATGACACAGAGCACTGTGATTGGATGGATTTCAAGCCATCCAATCACAGTGCTCTGTGACACTTTACAAGCGTGGGAAAATTCCAAAGAACTTTCCCACGCTTGTAAAATGACAAAGAGCACTCTGATTGGCTTAAACCCACCAATCAGAGTGTTCTTAGGCTAATTGCAGGGCGGGGCAAGGCTTTATAAGCCTTGCCCCGCCCTGCGGAGCTCAGTCTGCGCGGAGCCCTCCATGGGTGAAGATGGATTATTTTTGTGTGCGCTCGGGTTTTTTCTTTTTCGTCGGGTTTTTTTTTTGCGCACGGGTTTTTTATTTTATTTTTAGTTCGACGGCTATGATGGTTTTTTATTTGGCCTTTTTTGGGGCTGAAAAATGAAGATTTTAGAAAAAAGAAGACGTCGAATGGTAAGTTTAATTTTACTTTACAGGTTAGCAATTTTATTCCCCCCTCACTATTTTTTAGGGTGAGGGGGGTAGGAAGGGGCATTTTTTATTTGGGTGGGGGGTGGGTGACTAGGGGCTTGGGCACCCCTAGTCACCTTGATGGGGGGGGGGGGGGGGGAATTTACTTAGTGCCCCCACCCGCCGCCCAGGGGTGGGGGCGGGGGGAGGACAGTAGGTCCCCCCCCATTATCGTTATGGCCCCCACCCGCCGCCCAGGGGTGGGGGCCGGGGGGGGGGAAGGACAGTAGACCCCCCCCCCCCCCCCCTTATTACTATTATGGCCCCCACCCGCCGCCCAGGGGTGGGGGCCGGGGGGAGGACAGTAGGTCCCCCCCCCCTTTTTTCCATTAGGGCCCCCACCCGCCGCCCAGGGGTGGGGGCCGGGGGCTGGAGGACAGTAGGTCCCCCCCCTTATTACTATTATGGCCCCCACCCGCCGCCCAGGGGTGGGGGCCGGGGGCTGGAGGACAGTAGGTCCCCCCCCCTTATTACTATTATGGCCCCCACCCGCCGCCCAGGGGTGGGGGCCGGGGGGTGGAGGACAGTAGGTCCCCCCCCCCCCCTATTACTATTATGGCCCCCACCCGCCGCCCAGGGGTGGGGGCCGGGGGGTGGAGGACAGTAGGTCCCCCCCCCTTATTACTATTATGGCCCCCACCCGCCGCCCAGGGGTGGGGGCCTGAGGGGAGGACAGTAGGTCCCCCCTCATTCCCATTATGGCCCCCACCCGCCGTCCAGGGGTGGGGGCCGGCGGGGGAGGACAGTAGGCCCCCCGTCCCCCCCTTATTACCCTTTTTTTTTTTTTTTTTTACAGTGAGCAGCCACAGGCTGCTCACTGTTTAGTGGACATGCCCCTACTCGCGATATAGCGAGTAGGGGCATTGGGGAGATTTTAATCTCCCTTGTGCTATTATGGGGGTCATATTGACCCCCATAGAGTGAGGGGGGGACCTGGGGGGCTTATGAAGTGGTGGGGAGCTCTGCTCCCTGCCGCTTCTATAGTTACATATTACAAGGAGGGAGCTGCACGCCGGTAGCTCCCTCCTTGTAATAAACTGAACGAACAAACTAACACGGATACACAGTGTTAGTTTGTTCGTCTGATTTTTTCTATTCATTCATTCGTCTGTCTGATGAATGAATGAATAGGTGAAATTCCCGTTCGCATGTCCAGGTGTTTCACTGGGCATGTGCGGGAATCTCACAGTCTGTGTAGTGTGGGTAGATGACGTGTCCCATAGGGACTTCACCTACCCACACAAAGATGGCGGCGCCCTGAATAAAGATCGGGCAGAAAATAAAGAATAAAAAATAGGTAATGTGGGGGGCATAGGGGCATTTGGGGGTGACTAGGGGGTCGATTGGATGTAGTTGAGGCGGGAGGGGGGTTAAAAAAAAAACGGAATTCGGCATGACAGTGCCGCTTTAATGCATTTTTTTCTAGCAGGAGGTAAAGTGCTTTGTATAATAGGTTGCAATGTAGAAATGGTATCATAGTTTTTAGAACAATAAGAAATGGATTTCAAGATCTCTAGACAATATATCAATGGAATATGCTTAGGTAAGCAGCAACATACTTACAGGTTTATTTACTAAAGCCAGAATGTATAAGGGCACTTGAATAATTCTCTTTACTTCAGCAGATTCACTGAAAGCAAATTAATAAAATCCCTGCCCCAAAACATCCCATTTTAACATGGAATCTGACCATGGAATGACACTACTCTTTAGGCACATGTATCATCGGAACCTGGGTGTTGGTGAAAAAAATATCTGCACCATATTAAACTTTTAACTAAACAGTTATTTAAATTGTTTAATAAACCCCAACATTTACCGTACTTTAAACATAGTATGCAATAAGTGTAAATTGCTTGTTTTTATAGCTTCTATTCCAGGATATCTAAATATTTACTACATATATGTGTTAATTGATTTTTTTTATCATGTTTGTTTGTCATTATTTCACTCATTCTTTCTTTGCAGACTCATGGGGTACATAGACTGTGACAAAAGCTCCCTCACCTTTTTTTACTGATGGGTTGATCATATTATCAGGAACAACCTGCGGTGAGAAAACTTGATGGCCTATGGAGAAGCCTGATACCTAGCCTCCTGCACAGAGAATTATTTTACAGATTTAAAAATACTAGGGGGCGGGGCCTGACAGCCAAGATGGCCGGCAACACTTTCTAAGAGCTCCAGCACAAACGAGCAAAAATAAGCAATAAATGATGGAATCGACACTCAAAGAAGCTCGGGCTGACCAGAAAACAAAGCAGAAACTAACTGGGACCATGGGGAAACCCGTCCCTTACGAACAAGCCATAATACCGCCCGGGCCAGCCATGCGGCCTAGCTCTGAACGGGGCCATGTGTATGGTGGAGGCGGCCGATCCCCCGGCACAGAACCGGCGCCTGACAGAAGGCTCACAACAGCCCTGCAACACCCCTCCTGTGGACCGGTGGGGGTTATCCCAGTTCCCGCTGGGGTTACTTACTGCAACACAGCTGAATGAATCCAAGCAGCTACAGAAGGCACCAAAATTAGCAGCCACAGTCTCACCAACTACCTCACTGAGCAAGCAGATGTATCCGCCAGGCTGGACGCGATATTCGACGAGTTTTGGAGAAAACTGGCCCTGCGCCAAAGGCAGCAAGTGAAATCTAAACAGGATGACAGCTCACCTCAAAGCCCACGAGGTACACGCAAAATGCCCGCTGCGCCTGGTCTCCTGCTCCCTCACAGCCAACCTCACCGTCCAACCCCCAGTGGCATACAGCGGATTGCAGCCGAGACCACCTGGTCCTTTTCTGGGCTGGGAAGCCACAAGGAAAAGCGCCCTACCCACCGACCATGTACCCACAAAATCATCCAGAGATTGGCGCTCCCGAGGACCCACGGTCCTACCGCACATCGCGGAGGGACCCATCAACACAAGGGAATGACCCTCGTCTCAGCTTGGGTTGGGGCAGAGGAGCGGCCACAGCTCTATCACTGTGGAAACACCCGAAGCACCAAGATGGCAGGGGTACTGGACTTGCCTAAACAGGTATCATCACTAACACTGACGGGGATCGGCTGATCCTGTGGCTGGACTCGAAATTAGACCTCTGCGTTACCAGCTATGGACACTATGTGTTAGGATAAATACACAGAGGACTTTTTTCACGCTTACAACTGCTTATACCACCTTGCCCACCTTAGCCTTAATGTCTACATGCCAGTCAGGCTATTCTAGCATGCCACTGATGCTTTTGCCTGCATAATATAACGAATAGTATGTCCTTTTGTGAAACTGTTCTGCCTGCTTTGCCTCTTTTTAGTTAACAAGCCGAGATGGCCCAGACACGGAGACTATCTCATTTCCAACTCACGTTGGGCATATTAAGATAACGACAACTTAAAACCTGCCTCAATTTTTTCTCTTTTTTTTTTAAATTCTTTATTTTGTTTTGACATGACTAGTTGCATACATGGACTAGCACGGTTTAACATGGGTTAACATGGTTCAACATGGGTCGCTGGAATCACATTGTACAAACATTCTCATAGAGTTAATTATTATGACGCTGTTACACATTAACATACATAGCTGTATCTCTGGTCTTTGCGACCCAATCATTGTCTTGTTAGTGTTAGGTAATGTTTTCGCCCTGCCTATGGCAAGTCCCATGTGTTGTTAAAGACTGTACAGCTGTTTCCCTCTTCCGATGTTTCGGTTGTCTGTGTGCCCCATGTGTCTGCTCCCGTGAATGCATTACGTTGGTCAAATATTTTGATAGTTCTAGATAAAATTGGAGAAAAAGAAAGAGATAGTAGACAGGTTGAAAGAGAGGGGCGGTGGAGAAAGGAGGAGAGGGGGGGGGGGTGGAGGGGGACCCGCTGCCGGGGCCGATGAGTTGCTATCGGGGCCTGGTTATATATTAGTTACTCGAGTTGGAGTTTTCCCAGGGTTGCCAGGTCTTTTGAAATGTTTTTAAGGTGCCCCTTATCCTAGCTGTCAGGTCGTCCATCAAATGGACTTTTTTATTCTATTGATGACCCCTGCGATGGGCGGTGTGCCTGGCTTAAGCCAGTCTGAGGCTACGGCCCTCCTGGCTGCTAAGGTAATCATATGGAGAAGCTTTTGTTCCTGCCTAGTCCAGCCGTCTAGAGTCCTGCTTAATAGAAATAGCCATGGGTCGAGGTCTGGTGATCTGCCAAAGACCTGTGTCAGCAGTGCCTGTATCTGTTTCCAAAATGTGATCATCTGTGGGCATTCCCACCACATGTGGACGTACGTCCCCCTCAGGCCGCACCCCCTCCAGTACTCATCTGTAGGAGTCTTGTGCATTTGATATAGTTTAACTGGTGTAGTGTACCAGCGAAGCATTGTTTTGATAGATTGCTCCTGGAGTGTAACGCACACCGACGAGGTATGGTTTGCCTCCCAGATCTCTTGCCACTCTATGCCTTCCAGCGTGTCCCCTAGGTCTCTCTCCCAATGATCCGTATAGGCTAATTTGCCCCAGTCCCTAGCTTCTGAACAGAGGTGGGCGTACATGAGCGTTATCATGCCTTTGGGTATTATTTCTTGGAGGCAGATGCGTTCGAAGAACGTCATCTGTTTCCGGGCCGCCCTTTTTATGTGTGCCAAATTCGCGAAATCTCTAATTTGTATGTATCTAAAAAAATCTGCGGGGGTGAGATGGCCCGCTGTCTTAGTGTGTCAGAGGTGCTGACCCCTGTTCCCTCGTATAGTTGGCAGATGCGTTGTAATCCTATCCTCTCTAAGTTTTTGAAGTCTCTAGCTATCATGCCTGGGATGAAGGCTTTATTGCGTAAGCATGGCATAATAGGGGATGGGTCCGATGCCAACTGGAATTTCAGTTTCAAGGTGTCCCATATCTGTAGGGAATTAATTATAGACGAGCATGTGACCTTGATCTCGGGTCTGTGTTCTTTGGGTACCCACATGAGAAGCTGCGGGAGGTCGGCACCTGTCATGAGGGATTCTACGTCTGCCCATTTGCGGTCCCCTGGCGGAGAGTGCCACATTGCCGCCTGTGTCAGTTGTGTCGCTATGTAATAGTAATATATGCTTGTGAGTCCCAGTCCCCCTCTCGAACGTGGTCTATATAAAATATATCTGGATATTCTATGTCTTTTGTTTTGCCATATGAAGGCTCCAATTGCCCACTGTAGGGGCTGCAGGGAGGCTTTAGTGATGCGGATGGGGAGCGCATGGAACACAAATAATATTCTAGGCAAGATATTCATTTTAACGGCATGGATTCAACCCATCCATGAGATAGGCCTATCCACCCATGTCTCCATCTCCCGCACTAGTTGTTTTATTAAGGGCGTGTAGTTTTGATTGTAAAGTTTTTCTGGTTTAGCTGTTAGGCAAATACCTAAATATTTGAGTGCCTGTTGTTCTATTTTTAAGTGGTATGTGTCATGTATGAAGGCTGCGGTTGCTGCTGTTACCCCTATTGGGAGGGCGCCCGATTTTGCCATATTCGCTTTGTATCCGGAAATGGTCCCGAAGGTACCCAGTACCTCTTGTAAGGCCCCAATTGACTTCACCGGGTCGGTCAGAGCCAAGAGCACATCATATGCACAGGCTGATACCAGGAATTCTCGACCTCCCACCACTACTCCCTTTACGCCCGGATGACGCCGTAGCGCCTGTAACAGAGGTTCTAGTGAGAGAACAAACAGCAGAGGGGAAGGGGACACCCCTGCCTCGTACCGTTGGAAAGCTGGAAAGGTTGGAGCGGGGCCCCCGAGATCTTCACCTGCGCTCTGACATTAGTATACATCGCTCTTAATAAGGTCATGAACTGTTCAGAGAACCCTAGGTGGGTCAGTAGAGTGAACAGGTATGGCCATGTCACCCTATCAAATGCTTTTTCCGCGTTGAGCGACACGAATAGCGTCGGGGTTTTCGTGGCCACCTGTCTCCATATCAAGTCTCTATTTCTGCGGGTGTTTTCGAATAGCTGTCTATTTGGTATAAAGCCGACTTGGTCAGCATCAATCAGAGACGCGAGGAATGGGTTAAGGCGTTCTGCCTGAATTTTTGCTAGGATTTTCATATCGTGGTTTATGAGGGAGATGGATCTATAACTCTCAGGGGACATGGGATCCTTATCTGGTTTTTGCAGTAATATGATGGTGGCTAGGGATATATCCGGGTTTGGGGTGCCTTCCTTCTGAAACCCCTGGAATACCGTTGCTAAGTGGGGGACTAGTTCCTCTCGAAAGGTTTGGTAATAACTACCGTCAAACCCGTCGGGTCCTGGGGCTTTGTTCCCTTTTAATGACGTCATTGCTCGGTCTATTTCGTCAGGGGTGATTTCAGCTGCCAAAGTGTCCACTGCTTCTTGGGACAATTTAGGGAGTCCGAGGTCCTGCACGAACCGAAGGGTTGCCTCGTCGTTACGTAACGTCCGAGTGTCTGAGTTTGGGGAGTGATTATAGAGGGACTTATAATAGTCAGTAAACACTTCAACGATGTCGTTAGGCAGCGTTTTGACCGACTTGTCAGTATGACGGATGGAAGTTATGTGTCCTCGTTTTGCTCTGGTTCTAAGAACTCGGGCTAATAGAGTGTCCATTTTATTTGCTCGCTCGTAGAAGGTTCTTTTGGTCCAGGTCATGGCTCTAGCTGTATTGTCTACTAACATTGTGCGTATGGCATGGCGTGTCGCTTCTAACCGTCTATATGTGTCCTCATCTGGATGTCCTTTGTGTGTTTGTTCTAATGACCGCAATTCTGTCAAGAGTCTCTGCAGGCTTTGAGCTTTTATTTTCTTTTTGGCCGTCGCTATCTTAATGAGCGATCCTCTTATAACCGTTTTATGTGTGTCATTGGAGTCGAAAAACTCCAGAATGTCTGTGCAGATCTGCTCCACAATCTCTGGGTCCTTCAGTAGGGATGAGTTTAGTTTCCACGTCCATGAGGAAGCGTTGCAAAGATTCCCTATTGTGATATGGACATCCCCGTGGTCCGACCACGAGATAGATCCTATATCTGATCCCGTAACCCGCGCAAGCGATCGCTCATTAATCAAGAACATGTCAAGTCTGGAGTAAGTACCATGTGGAGCCGAGTAGAAGGGGAAATCCCTCGTACTCGGATGATGTGCTCTCCAAATATCCTCCAACCCGGTGTCCATGATAAACTTGTGGAGCTGCCTATCTTGTCCTCCCCGACCCTGGGGTGTTTCGTTGTGTGCTCCTATCCACCGCCGGGTTCATCACCGCGTTCAGATCACCCCCCTAAATGATAAGTCCGTGGTTTAGTGTTTGGAGTGTGGTTGTCAAGTCGTCCCAAAAGCCCTGGTCTGGGTGGTTTAGAGCATAAACATTTATAAGATGTATCTTATGCGATAGTAGAGTGCCTGACACTATGATGAAAACCTGCCTAAATTTTATGAATAGCACCCAGCGGCTACTAAGCTACAGAAATAGATATAGTTTAACATGTCAATAGATTTCCTTCTTTTAGACACTGTTATCGCTAGTCTTCTCGGTATGTTTAACATCTGCTTATTGCCATCTCATTATCTGACATACCGTGTTTCTGCTTGTTTATTACTCTTGAAAAAAAAATTTCCTTTTTTTTTTTTTTTTTTTTTTGCCACAGTACTGCCACAGTATTGCCACAGTACTATGTCTCTTGAAATGCCTGTAACTATTATCGTGGCATAGTAAACCTGTCTGTCAAGCCTTTGCACAACAAAAATAAAGAATATAAAAAAAAAATAAAAAAAAATACTATGTCAACTAGCCTATACATTATACCCAGGTTGACCAGATTCACCAAGTTTACAATGAAGTTGTAATGGAGCCCAGAGTGGTTTTAATAACAAATGTAACCATTTCAAATTGAAACCTCCTAAATTTGAAAAAACACTATTTACCTTAAACCTAAGTATAACTCCTAAAATATTAAACACTTACCGTAACTTGTGCACAACAAGAAATGTTGTTTCTACCAAATCATTTTTCAGAAGATAGTTCATTTTTTGGGACACCCGATATTTGGTCGGATGTCTGTTTAGCGCCGCAAAATGTCAATTTGGGAACTGAATCAGAAGAGCAAGCCAAAAAGGTGTGAACATTGAATTGGTGTGCTGCAAACTATATACATAATGTAAGATTATGTATACAGTATATTTTGCAGTACGCTGATTCTCAGTACTGAGAAGCATTCAGATGTCATTTGGTTTACAGATCTGGTGAGAGCAAGTAACCAAAAGAAAGAAAAACAGGAGAGGCAGAAAATCCATCTATATTATATATTTATAAAATATAATGTATATTTTTCATTAAAGATATACCTTAAAAATACAGATTTATTTATTATTTGTTATTGCTCGTCCTGTTTTTCCCTTTATTGCTAAATTCTCACTTGATTTGTGAATAAAATCAAGTGACTGTCCCCTTGCCATCAGTCATCCTTTTTTCCCATCAATCATGTCTCCACAGACAGAAATTATAATATTGACACCCTCACTCCCCCTTTTCACACCAAGTTTGGTATTTCAGCTAGTCCATAGTTTGGGTAAATTTCTGATCAGAATATGGTAATTCTGTAGAACACACGATCTGCCCAAATTCAGCCAAATTGCATTTCTCTAGTGCAGGGGTTCTCAACCCAGTCCTCAAGGACTCCTTACCAGTCCAGGATTTAGGGATTACCTGGGTGTGTCTAAGGTGTTTAGAAAAAAGAGAAAAAAACACCTTACACTCTAAGGTGTTTTTTTACTCCTTTTTCTAAACACCTTAGACACACCCAGGTAATCCCTAAATCCTGGATTGGTAGGGGGTCCTTGAGGACTGGGTTGAGAACCCCTGTTCTAGTGAGTGAGAGAAACAGAGCAATGCTAAAAAAAGAAATGGGGTATTTAATAAGATATAGAGAGATAGGATAAAGCTACACACTTTTATTTAAGAAGGCAGATGCGAGGATTTGAGAAATATCACGTGGTTAAAGGAACACTATAGGATCAGGAACACAGACATGTATTCCTGACCCTATAGTGTTAAAACCACCATCTAGCCCCCCTGGGCCCCTCATGCCTCCATAAATATAGCAAAATCTTACTTGTATTCAACCCTGAAGCTGTAACTCTGCATGCTGTTTGCTTTAGAAAAAAAAGCTGTTTGCTGACATCATCAGAAGTGGTGACCTGATCCAATCACAGTGCTTCCCCATAGGATTGGTTGAGACTGACAAGGAGGCAGATCAGGGGCAGAGCCAGCATGATTCAAACACAGCCCTGGCCAATCAGCATCTCCTCATAGAGATGAATTGAATCAATGAATCTCTATGAGAAAAGTTCAGTGTCTGCATGCAGAGGGAGGAGGCACTGAATGTTTGGATGCATTTTAGGCAGCCATGACCCAGGAAGGATCTGAGGAGTGGCCAGTGAAGTTATCACTAGGCTGTAATGTAAACACTGCATTTTATCTGAAAAGACAGTGTTTACAGCAAAAAGGTAATGATTCTACTAACCAGAACAAATTCAATAAGCTGTAGTTTTTCTGGTGACTATAGGTTCCCTTTAAGGGAAGGTGACAGTGAATGAGTTTTAGAGAGATGACTGACAGCCACTGCTTTGTAGGAGGTATAATTATATTTTAGCAGTGGGTATGCAATCATACCTAAAACATACGGATAGATGAGTTGATGCATCATTTGTCAATAATAGAAACTGGAGTAAGGCTAGAAGAGTGACCGAGAAACACAAGCAATAGAATTTTAAAACAGCACAGTCATAGCTACAATAATTGCTCTCAGACATTCAGCCCGCAACCTTGCACCGATTCCAATACTGCATAGACCAGGGGATGAACCATCCCAAGTTCCCACAGGGGCAGTCATTTTTTTGAAACCACAATAATCATTACATGAGCACTTAACGTGGCAACGAAACAAATAAACACATCTAGGATCAGAGAGAATAGCAAAGATTAATGTGCTTTTCATAATACTGCGTGCATTGATTGTGTATGACCTTACAGGATGAGTTTTAACGACTACCTTTTTTATCCCCTACGTTTTCTTTTTTTTTTCTTTTTTTACATTGTGTGTCACCTTTGTACACACACACACATTACTTCACGTGCAGGACTGAGAAACCCTCCGGCTCACTTTTCAAAACCGCGGGCTTGCTGAGGTAAGACTTTTTTCCTCCAGAACACCACATCACTCTGCTGTCTCTATGGAAACCGTTATCTCAATCAATGTATGTAATGAGAGAGTGGTACTCCTCAGAGGCTCCTCCCCATCCCACAGAGGAGAAAGTGATGATATGAAGAGAGGAGGGAGGGATGGAGGGGGAGAAGTTGGCTAGAGCCAGATAGTTTTTCTGCATCCAATGGGACATTTCTGGGCGGACACCCAAGGACTGCAAAACATCATAGGTAATGATGCCACATTACCTCTATGTGACCCAGCAGAAGTGACCATTTGTGGTTACTTGAGAACATTCTACACAAATGTAACCAATACATCCATCGACAAGGATGTTTGCCTAAAACCACCTCAGCAGTTATCCAAGTTGTAGACTTGCACTTTGAAGTTTCACCCTTACAGCTCGAGTGTTTGGATGGTCTGTTGACCCACTGTGGACCTTTTTTTTTGTCTTCCTCTGTGATTTTTTTTTAGCCGGTGATCCTGGAGAAGTGAGTTTTGTAAGTTTTTGTTATGTAGGATTCTCGGCCTTGGCAAGGAAGAGCTGGAGTCTTGGGTGATTACATGCTCAGAGCCTGGGACCCCGCAGAGGGGAAAGCTGGCCAATCATGGGGATCCATGGCATGGAACTGTGTGCAATCGCAGTGGTTATTGCACTGTTTGTAGCTGTTCTCAAGCAGTTTGGGATTCTGGAACCCATGTCAATGGAAGGTAATTAATGAATTCTTAATCACCTCTTCCTGCCTTGTTAGTCCATATTTGCTCATTAGCTCTCAATCACTCTGGGGAACTTTTATCAGGTAGAAAGTCAATTTGTAGATCTATTCCTGTTAAATAATAAAATTGGTCATTATCTGTTGTTTGTGTGCACTTGTAGAGACCTAATATCTCAAGAGGTTGCCCTGTCTGTCTCTCCAAATTAACCTTGATTGCTTATTCTTTGTAAACTTGATTCTTAACACTCTTAATTTCCCAGTGTGTGTGTGTGTATGTGTTTGTATGTCTGTGTATGTGTATATATATATATATATATATATATATATATATATATATATATATATATATACACACCTAGGATTATATATTCTTGTATTAATTGACAGTTGTATGTGTGTGTTTTTGTCTCTCTGATTTGATGAGAAATAAAATCTATAATATATAAATATATATTAATATAAGTAATAATATAAGTATATTTAACATCCGTTCCTTGCAAGCTGCAGTATAAAACCAGCTGTAATAACTTCAATAAGTGAAGCAGACATGATATCAGTGAGTGCAGGCGGATCTGAATATAGCTTTATATAGATAAATCTATTAGGATGGGAGATGTGAACATTAAGCTGCAGAGACTAATGGAGAGGATACACTGTGGCTTATACAGCAGGGGGAAGCAGGCTGAAAAAACACAGGAGTTCACCATTCCACAAGGTATCTGTGTTAATATAATAAAGCTAGTCCTGTTTCAGTGTCACTTTGAAATCCACCCTGTCTGAAAATGGGTTTTATGGAGTGTGGCCTCCAAAACATAATGAGTACAATGTAATGCAGGCATGGACAAATGATTGCCATTATATGCTGATTTGCAGATTCCCTCATCATTAACCTGGCATGATGAGAGTTGTATTCCAATATCCAAAGGTAGTCTACACTAGACCGGGTTTCTACCTGGAATGTGAGCCAGATGTGGTGTAACAAAATACATCCAAAATCAGTTCTCCATCATGTACCACTAAATACCACCCGCTCAGGATTTAGCTATTAGGGAGACTGGTATGTGTGTGTGGATAGAGATTGGTAAACGAATGCTTGTGCAGGAGGACTGACTCATTAAAAACTGGTGTAAAGCTTGTTTGAGTTACAGTCATGTTACCTATCTTCCTAGTAATATACAATGCAATCCTGCACATCGGCCTGTAATAGTGATCTATGTATACTTACGGAGTACCTCTTATTCTTGATATTAGCTGCTGATAAAATGAGGCAGTGATTTATTTGCTAAACAGGGGATTGTGAAGAATTAGCGAAGGAATTGCATATTTTTGCAAAAAGACTAAAAAAAAAAAGCTAAACTGAAAAAATAGCCAAGCTGTAGAATCTTTCAAGTTAATTTATTTTATCTACAATTTGCAATTCTCTTGTCAATACTCTGCGACTCCTGATTTAGTGAAAACACCCTCAAACAAACACTGCAATGTTTAGTAAAATTAGGAGATGATACATATGTGTAAGAGTATATCAAGTTTAGCCTAGATAAATACAAACACAAAACATTCAATAAGGCCCATATGCAGGCTCGTAGTGTCTGTATTAGCAGGCAGATACACAATAGTTGTGATTTTTATTGATATATTGTGGACATGCGGATAATAACTGGTTTGTTCCTATCAGTAGTCATTGCATTGCTCCATTCCCTTCTACTGAATTTCATTGACTGGTTAGGATTTCCCCATGCCCAGCTGTCAATTTCCATGTGCACCTGTGGGTGCATCACATTTCATGGAAGCTGGATTTCCTGTAGGACGATTGGGTCTGCTAAGTGTGCACTTACTACAGTTTCACATCCACAGGTATAAACAATGCATTAGATTTTTGGACAGATCACCCTTGAGCAGACAGACTACGTGGATCTGACTGCATGTGCACAAGACAAAAACCTGGTAATAATGCTTCAGGACTGTTAAGACCATCATTTTAAACCAGTAAATTAATAGGAAATACTTTTCTTACCCACCATGTGTGACACCAATATCCTGTAGAATACCATTTCCATAGGCTGCCTCTACTATGTGGGGCATGTGGCCATCATCGCATAGTGACCAAAGCTCTGCAACAAGAGAGTCAAGCAATTTGTCTTAGGAATATGAGAGAGGTAACTCTTTAAAAGGTCCATCAACACCCAAACAGGGTTATTCACTAAATTGTGAATTGTCTCTAATTCAAAGAAATGTATTCACAAAACATCAAACATTGGAAAACAGCGAATTGGAAACCGAAAGGAAAAACCTAGACTAAAGCAGGCAAGCTGTGACAGTAGATAGTTGGAGAATGTTTCCAGATTAGCTATTCCTGCCTTCATTTTCCCACTGGGATTTCAATTTGTTACAGTTTAGTGAATAAAGTGGCGTCAGAGTGATATTTTAGGCCACATTCGAAAGTCAAAGTTATTCAAGTCAAAGATGTTTTTTTTTTTTTACCTAAAATTTAAAATTCCCATTTTATAAATCCATGTCATTTTTTTTTTTCCATGCTAATCTTTAAACTAAGGATAGATTTATCCCAGGCTGATTTAATTATAGCCTCCTCAACTGGAAGATTATTCCATGAATCTATAGCAAATTTTATTTTTATAGCAATATTATTAGCCTTTATATAGCTCCAACATTTTCAGCAGTGTTTTACAATTATCAGCAAGTCATTGACATAGAGAAAGAATGTTGACAAACACGTGGTGAAGAGGGCCCTGCATGCAGAGTCTAGGAAGGTCTAACCGGTTATTCAATAAAATGACAATTTAAAGTGAATTTCAAATTTTAGGCCAAAATAACAAGAGAATATTGAATATTGAATATGATATTTTCTAATTCAGCTATTTTGGCTTTAAGTTTGAATTCACTTGAAATTCTAACACTTGTAAATAACCCTGACAGTTGTATTAATTCATTGTTTTTTGTTTAACATGTATCGTTGTTATAACGTCTACAATTATTAATGTATTATCTGTATTTGTTTACTGTATGTGCAATATAGACAGACTGCCTATCTGATCGTATATGGCCCAATTCCACCACATCCTGGCCATTTATAAAGGCTGGGTCTGTATTTCCATGTTAATGCAATCACAGCATCTTTAGCACAATTCAGCAAGTCCCAGGCTTCTCTTACCAACATCTGGTTCATTAAAAGTGAGACGGGGATAAAATAGTTAAGCCAAAGAGGGTATCCCCCTCTGCATTTACCTCCTCTAACAATGCGTCATTTTACAAAAGAAACTCTATCTGGATGCTGTATGTGCTGTATATTTCTATCCCCTGCCTGTAGCTGGGGCTATTTTTAGGATGGGGGGGATGCGGATTTGCAGGAAGGTGGAGAACCTGCGGTGGGGGGGGGGGGAGAGGAGGCAGAGCGCTGAAAGATGACACTCTGCAGTGAGCACTAGGTTACAGGGGGTGTTCTGCATGTCACGGTATCATACTGCCACTCTGTTTATTAGGAAAGATAATATTTTCTTATGTGAAGAAACTGTAACCATCTTGTCTTATTTTAGATTGTTGGTAAAGAGATATCTACAATTAACAGTTTGCTTCTCCCAAGGGCAAAGTGAGCCCTCCAGCCTTTGGTAGACTGCAGCCTTGTCCAAAGTCTGATTTGGAGTGATGGGTGCTGTAGTCTGATAAGCTGAAGAGCAAGAGGATGCTCCAGGCTTGTTGATGGGCATGTTTGGATTGAAACTACCAGTTATTAAGGAGCTCGGGCTACTCACATCTTGCTTCTGTAGGAGAGGCTATTTGCACACTTAGTGATTCTATATATAAACATGTATGTTGTTTATTGATGCAGGAAGGACTGCAACCATTTTGCATGTAATATTCTAAAAAGAAATAAAAAAGAAGTGCCTTGTCAAAAATTACATTTATACCTTGCATTTTCACTCAGTGAAATACAAATCACATTACTTCTACATGTGAAAAAAGGCCAACAGAAATCATACAGTCCAATGCAAACCGAAATTCTGTCTACAACTGCACTTCATTTTCATTCAGTATTAGCCTTAGTTACCTTTGTCTTGAAAAAAAACACCTGACTGATTGACCTCTCCATTCTTTACCCCATATGTGTGCAGCAGCTTCAATCGGAAAGATTTCAAATAGTGCTGAGGTGGTGTTGAAATTCTCTAGTGAGGTAGTCTCTAGTGACCAAGAGTCATATACCCAGTCATTACCAAATATCGCTGCATAACCTATGGCACATGATGTGTCAGTCCAAACTACCAGGGAATCGTCAGAAATGGTGGGAACGAATAATGACCTGCCATTCCAAGAGGACAGAAAAAGATGCCACATTTTTAAATCTGCTCTAGCTGGTTCGTCTAAGTTAGTTGTGGAATCGTCGTCGGGGAGACCATGTAAGAGAGAGAGAATTCTGTAAATAAATGACCTCCCCTGTGGAATTATCCTCATCGTGAAATTGAGTGACTGTAGCTCTTTCCTGGTGCAAGAGCCTTGTGAGGTGCAGATATCGATGTATGTAAGAATTCTGTCTACTTTCTTTTGAGGCAGGCTAGCTTGCATAGAAACTGAATTACGTGTTATCCCCAGGAAGGTAATCTCAGTGTTGGGACCTTCTGTTTTGTCTGGGGCTACTGGGACTCCTAAATCCTAAACAGAGACAGCATGTGATGTAGGCTGCTTGGTGTGAAGTGGTGTGGTTTGTAGCGGCACCCCGGTGTAGTAGGGGTTTACGCCGCTGAGAAGGTGTCCTTTCCCCCAAGCACGAAGTCAGCTAAAGCATAACAGGTTCCCCATAATTACGACATCCAAGTAATAACCATCCCCTCCAAGCACGAGACGAGACTCTGTGTTGAGGGTCAAAGTAGGAATAATGTTTATTCTGCAACTCGGGCTTTTATGCCGTACAACAACTCCTCCCCGTATCCGGAGGAGATAATACATTTACAGTGGGAGTCACTCCCACTGTACCGAGCAGAATATTTCACAAATATTACAGGTTTAATAACACACACAATATATAACGAAAATGCAATGTGCTACGTGTATTAGGGAACGGAGATCTAAGGGAACAATATACGTGAAAATCCCCTAGATCGGTTGGGCCGTTCGCGAAATACACGTTTGCACCATTTATTCAGGAACCATATAACATAAACAAAAACTCTCTCTTGGATCCGGTGTCTCTATTTCGGTACTGTGGATCTGTCGACCAGTATGGGCGTACGTTACCGGTAAGGTTGAAATTCGTCGTGTGGAAAGTTCGGGAGTGTTCGGTCATTAGTTCATGCGGTCAAAATGGCCGCGACCCATTGTTCTTTCCACGTGGCGGCGTGTACCGTACGGATCCACAAGTACCCGAAATCCACAATAATCCAAATACAACGGCAATTCTCCGAGATGGTATCTGTCACTCCAAAAGGGGTCTGTCACACGGCTCCCTCCTAGTGGTACACTCCGGCAGACCTGGCTTGATCCTTTCGGATTAACTTAGGGATGACCGGAATTCACTTATCCGGAGAATTGTCAAGTTGTCGAGACAGCCCATCGGCGTTGCCATTTAGCTTACCGGGTCGATAGCTGATGGTGAAATTGTACGTTTGCAGGGCCAAGCTCCATCTTAACAATCGGCCATTGTCTCCTGCGACCCGGTTAAGCCATACCAATGGGTTGTGGTCGGTTACCAAGGAAAATTCCTGTCCATACAGATAAGGAGTTAGTTTTTTCAATGCCCATACCAGGGCCAGGCACTCTTTCTCTACGGCCGCATAGCTCACTTCCCTCGGTAACAACTTTCGGCTGAGGTATGCGACCGGATGCTCTTTTCCATCTTCCCCGATTTGGCTCAGCACAGCCCCCAGTCCATACATGGAAGCGTCTGTATGTACAAGGAAACGTTTGTTAGGTACTGGGGCAGCCAAGACAGGAGCATTAACAAGAGCATGTTTGAGGGATTGGAATGCGGCTTCGCAAGCGGGAGACCACAGGACCTGTCTGGGTAAATTCTTTTTGGTCAAGTCAGTCAGGGGCTTGGCTACCGTACTATAATCAGGGACAAAGCGCCTATAATACCCGGCGGTCCCTAAGAAGGCCAATACTTGGGTCTTGGTATTAGGTGTGGGCCAGTTCGCTACTGCTTCAACCTTGGCAGGCTCCGGCCTCTGGTTTCCACACCCTACTCGGTGACCCAGGTATTGGACCTCGGCCATTCCTAAATGGCACTTCTCGGGTTTTAGTGTCAGGCCCGCGGCCCGAATCTTATCTAGTACTACCCCTACGTGGACTAAATGTTCTTCCCAAGACTCACTGTAGATCGCAATGTCATCCAGGTATGCACACGCAAACTCCTGGAATCCATCGAGGAGCCGATCCACCATTCGCTGGAACGTAGCCGGGGCATTTTTCATCCCGAATGGCATGACCTTAAATTGGTATAAGCCAAACGGGGTGACAAATGCCGACTTGGGGACGGCATCCTCGGCCAGGGGAATCTGCCAATAACCCTTGCAGAGGTCTATGGTAGAGAGATAGTTACCCCTGGCTATGCGATCTAATAATTCGTCTACCCGGGGCATGGGGTAAGCGTCAGTGGTAGTCTTTTCATTCAGTCGTCTGTAGTCGACGCAGAACCGAGTGGTTCCGTCTTTCTTGGGGACTAGGACTACGGGAGAGGCCCAGGGACTGTCTGATGGCTCAATGACCCCCAGCTGGGTCATTTCCCGTATTTCCTTTAGCATCCCGTCCCGGACGGCTTCCGGAATACGGTAAGGGGGTTGTCGGAGGGGGGCCTGCCCTGGGGTTTCTACTTTGTGCATGGCCAGGGTGGTGTATCCTGGCTCCTGGGAGAAGGTACTCTGTTTTTCCCATAGGAGCTGTCTAGCTTGCTCTAGCTCAGTAGGGTTCAGTCGCTCTCCCAGCTTCACTAGGCTAACTGGGTCGGGGTGAGTCTCCCTTTCTAGCAGGTCAGGTAGGGGTAAATTTTCGGGGTCATCCGTAGCTGGGGCACAAACAGCGTTAATATCTTCCTGTCGTTCTTGGTATTCCTTCAACATGTTCACATGAAAGGATCGTTGGATCCTTTCATCTGCACAGCTGGCAATAAGGTAGGTGGTATCACAGAGTTGGGCTAGAACCTTGTAAGGACCCTGCCACGCAGCTTGCAGTTTGTTGTCCTTCACCGGTTTTAGCACCAATACCTTCTGCCCTATGTGGAATAGTCGTTGCCGGGCACCCCTATCGTACCATCGTTTCTGTCGCCCCTGGGCCGCCTGGAGATTCTCCCTTACCAATAGGGAGAGTTGCTCCATGCGGTCCCGGAGTTCCAGGACATATGGCACAATAGGCGTCCCTGCCTGTTCGGTTTCCCCTTCCCAGTGGTCCCGAATGAGATCGAGGGGTCCTCGCACCCTCCTCCCATACAATACCTCAAAGGGAGAAAAACCCGTAGATTCTTGGGGGACCTCCCTATACGCAAATAACAGGTGGGGTAAGAATCTCTCCCAGTCTCTGCAACCGTCCGTAAAGGTCCTCAACATTTGTTTGAGAGTCCCATTAAAGCGCTCACAGAGACCGTTAGTTTGGGGGTGGTACGGGGAACTGAGCAGGGGTTTAATGTGGCACACTTTCCATAACTGCTGTGTGAGTAAGGCAGTGAACTGGGTTCCCGGGTCGGATAGGATTTCTTTAGGGAACCCCACCCGAGTGAATATCTTAACCAATGCATCGGCTACCGTCTCAGCTTCAATATTTGGCAGGGGTACTGCCTCGGGGTACCGGGTCCCATAGTCCACCACAGTAAGAATGTACTTCTTACCGGATGGGCTAGGTCGCGCTAGGGGGCCTACAATGTCGACGGCGACCCTATAGAAAGGTTCCCCAATGATCGGCATCGACATTAATTTAGCCTTTGGGCGATCTCCCCTCTTACCCACCCGTTGGCAAGTGTCACAGGTTCTGCAGTATTGTCGCACGTCCCGGTTAAACCCTGGCCAGAAGAAATTCTGGGTAATCCTATGGCCCGTGCGACGTACTCCTAAATGGCCAGCTAAGGGTATATCGTGAGCGATCCTCATGATCTCTTGTCGGTATTTTTTCGGTAGCACTAGTTGCTTCTGCGGGACGGGGTTTTTATCTGTTGCGGGCTCCTGGGGATCCTATACAGTCTATCCCCCACCCACTCGTAGCTTTCCCCATCTGTCCCCGGTTCCCCTTTATCTGCCTTATCCCTATACTTTCGTAGAGTGACGTCTTCCCGCGTCTCCCTCCCAAAAGTCTCAGGGGTATCCCAGTCTAAGGGGGTCTGTCCTAAGGTCACAGTCGGAGGGTTAGGTCTTACCTGGGTCTCCGCGACCGGCGGGCCGATTCCAATAGCACGAGCCTGAGCCCGGGTGGTGACAGGGCAGGCTCCAGCAGGGCCTTGAGGGGCAAAAGCGGACAACAGCGGGGCTAAATCATTTCCCAAGAGTACTTCCGCTGGTAGCCCTTTCATCAGGCCCACATTCACTTGGCCAGCTCCCACCCCCCAGTCCAAATGCACTCGGGCCGTGGGGAGACGATGCACCGCACCCCCGGCCACTCTAACGGCCACCGTTTGGCCAGTATGTTCTTTTTCTGGGACCAGGTCGTGTTGGATCAATGTTAGGGTGGCCCCAGTGTCTCGTAATCCACTGACAACTTGTCCATTTACTCGGACTGTTTGTCGGTGATGTTGACGGTTGTCTACGGCAGCCGCATATAGGGGGTTGGCCTCGTGCAAAATTTCCCATTGCTCTTCCCCCAGGGGCTGGGCTTCAATGCAATGGGCCCCTGAGGTAAAGGGCCGGGTGTTCCCTTCAGCGGGCTTCCTCCAAGAAGCTTGTCGAGCTGGATCTAGTGGGCATTTGTCTCTCAGGTGGCCCACCTGTTGGCACCTATGGCACCGCCGGCGGTCCGGGACACTGGACTGGGTGAAGCGGGAGGGAGTGTTGTAGATAGGTTGATTAGCGGGGGTGGTTGGAGTAGGGCCGACTGGGCGGCTTTCTACTCGGGGAGCTGCCTTTTGGACCGAGGGGTCGGGTTTGCGGGCGTCTGCATACTCGTCGGCCAGCCGGGCGGCTTCGGGTAGGGTAAGTGGTCGCCTATCCCGAATCCACTCTCTGAGCTCCTTGTCCACCTTTTCAAAAAAATGCTCCAACAAAAACAATTGTAATACCTCCTCCGCGGTGGTAGCTTGGCACCCATCCATCCAGTGGCCAGCCGTGCGTTGTAGTCGGCAGGCCCATTCGGTGTAGGAGTCACCGGTTTGCTTTCGGGATTCCCGGAAGCGTCTCCGATATGCTTCGGGGGTTACCGCATATCGGGACAATAGAGCTTCCTTGACCAATCGATAATTTCCCACCTCATGGTCCGGGATCGCCCGGAAAGCATCACTGGCTCGTCCGGATAATTTGCCAGACAAAATTTTAACCCACTCCTCGGAGGGTACTTTATGCAAGGCACATTGCCGCTCAAAATCCGCTAAGTACTGGTCAATCTCCCCTTCTGTTTCGACGAAATTTTTAAAAGCGGCAAAGTGTACTTTCCTCTTTTCCTCGGGAGTTTGAAAAGTCCCAGCAATTGGACTGGCGCTGGTTGAAGTCTGGCGCCGGTTGGCATCGACCGCCGCAATTACTTGAGTCACGATCCTAGGTGAGGGGTTTGGTCCGTAGTGAGCCAGCCTTACCCTCACCTCGTGGTCGAATTGTTCGTCTTCCGGGGTTCGGACCAATGCGATCTCCGGTTCTGGGTTTGGTTCGACACCCAGTTCGCCATTCTGTTCAGCTAAGTCCAATGCGACCAATTCTGCCAAAATGTCTCTTTTCTTTTTGTTGCTAGCCGAACGACCACGGCTCTCCAACAAGTCTTTTAGGGTAGATCGTTTCAACCTTCCGTAGTAGGCCTCCATCCTGATTGCTCTCGGTAGCTGTCCTTCTGGGGTGAAAGAACGATCCCGCCGCTGCCACCAATTGTAGCGGCACCCCGGTGTAGTAGGGGTTTACGCCGCTGAGAAGGTGTCCTTTCCCCCAAGCACGAAGTCAGCTAAAGCATAACAGGTTCCCCATAATTACGACATCCAAGTAATAACCATCCCCTCCAAGCACGAGACGAGACTCTGTGTTGAGGGTCAAAGTAGGAATAATGTTTATTCTGCAACTCGGGCTTTTATGCCGTACAACAACTCCTCCCCGTATCCGGAGGAGATAATACATTTACAGTGGGAGTCACTCCCACTGTACCGAGCAGAATATTTCACAAATATTACAGGTTTAATAACACACACAATATATAACGAAAATGCAATGTGCTACGTGTATTAGGGAACGGAGATCTAAGGGAACAATATACGTGAAAATCCCCTAGATCGGTTGGGCCGTTCGCGAAATACACGTTTGCACCATTTATTCAGGAACCATATAACATAAACAAAAACTCTCTCTTGGATCCGGTGTCTCTATTTCGGTACTGTGGATCTGTCGACCAGTATGGGCGTACGTTACCGGTAAGGTTGAAATTCGTCGTGTGGAAAGTTCGGGAGTGTTCGGTCATTAGTTCATGCGGTCAAAATGGCCGCGACCCATTGTTCTTTCCACGTGGCGGCGTGTACCGTACGGATCCACAAGTACCCGAAATCCACAATAATCCAAATACAACTGCAATTCTCCGAGATGGTATCTGTCACTCCAAAAGGGGTCTGTCACATGGTTCAATAGAGAGGAAATCGTAGAAATAGTGAATGATTACAGGACATCTGCATTTGTTAAAGGGACACTATAGTCACCAGAACAACTACAGCTTATTGAATTTGTTCTGGTGAGTAGAATCATTACCTTCAGGCTTTTTGCTGTAAACACTGTCTTTTCAGAGAAAATGCAGTGTTTACATTACAGCCTAGTGATAACTTCAATTGCCACTCCTCAGATGGCTGTTAGAGATCCTTCCTGGGTCATGGCTGCCTAAAATCCATCCAAACATTCTGTGTCTCCTCCCTCTGAACTTTCCTCATAGAGATTCATTGATTCAATTCATCTCTATGAGGAGTTGCTGATTGCCAGGGCTGTGTTTGAATCATGCTGGCTCTGCCCCTGATCTGCCTCTTTGTCAGTCTCAGCCAATCCTATGCGGAAGCATTTTGATTGGATCAGGCTACCACTTCTGATGATGTCATCAGACTGCTTGCTTTTCTGAGTCTAACAGCATGCAGAGTTACAGCTCTGGCTTGAATACAGTAAGATTTTCACTATATTTATGGAGGCATGAGGGGCACAGGGGGGCTAGATGGTGGTTTTAACACTATAGGGTCAGGAATACATGTTTGTGTTCCTGACTCTATAGTGATCCTTTAAGTAGGAGCCAGGTCAAAGTGTTGGCGGAAATATCAAAAATCTTGGGGCTGCTTTTTGAGCCGAAAGTTAGTCTGGTAGCGAAATAGTACTTGTCTTCCCACTTAACGCCATGCAGGTGCCAGAGTGACTGATGTATAGGTAGTAGTTTGAATGCATTAGTGATATCTGTTTTACTTAACCATGCAGCCTTGCCGGAGTGAATGATAGCTTGTATGGCATCGTCTATTCTTGCATATTGAAGAGAGAAATCCTCGGACGGAATTAGTGCATTTAAGCTAAGTGTAGTGGAAGAGTGAGGTGCTGAAAAATCAGTTATGAGTCTCTTTTTATTATTAAATTTCCCTGTAGCTATGCCTAGGGGGTTTGTTCTCCAGGAGGTGAAAGGTGGGGTTGTGAAAGGCCCTATCATGAAACCATTGTTGATTTCTTTATGTAGGAATTCTTGTAGACTACTAGGGTCTGTGAGTGCTGACTGTAGGTTGGGGCATTCCAGAATTCCTGTGGGAAGTGCAACAAAACCTGTGTGAAACCCATTAGAAAACCCAGATGTGAGAAATTGTACCAGATGTAAAGAAGGATAATTAGACAGGTAATGTTGCAAATTAGGAATGTTTATTGGTGTGGAAGATCTTTTAGGGTACAACCTGTTTGGGCACATGGTTTTAGCATGTGCTCTGTAACAAAGGGAGCACACGTGAAGGAGTCTGCAAGCACTGTAACTACAACCTTCGGCATTGAAATTGTTACAGACTTGAACTTTACCCAGAAAAACGATTGGCCTGCCTAATTTGTCTCTCAATTCTCTTTGGGTCGTGTTGGGTTGATATTCGGGGATGCATTGCTGGTTGAGGGAATTGCTATGTTGTCGGGACAAAAGTTAACAGTATGAGCTGCTGAAGAACATATTGCCCAAGAAGGTGTTTTGAGACCCGCAAAATGCCTTAAAAATAGTTCAGTGTCTAACTGTCCCCAGTCGGTAGGCGTGTTATATTGAGCCAGTGACGCAGCTGATCTTGATGCGAAAGACTTGTGGTAGTTATAAAAGGCGTAGCCTCCGTATTTATATGCCAAGACAATAATTTTATGTAAATATAAATCAAGTTCTTCTCTACGGAGGGGAAGAGCAGTACAAATTACGTCTCTATACAGGCCGAAAGCCAGGACAAATTCAGGGATATTTAGTTTCCTGTTCAGTCTTGGGTCTCTAGACTTCATAACTACTGACAAGTCATCAAACGTGTATGACCTGTTCTCGATTACGTCTTGAGAAGCTATGAGTAGTGAAGCCAGATTAATGTCTTTCCCCTCTATTATGTCACGCTTAAGATTTTGTGGTATTAGGTGAATAGGGTTTATAATATTGGTACTTTTAGCGGGTAGAGGGTTATTGTTACCTCCTGAGTTAGGCTCTGGCTGGGCTATAGGCACTGGAACCTCAGGAATGGTTGGTCTATTATTTGACTCCAGATTATCCAACCTATTATTTATTGTGGCTACGGAAGACACTAGGAAGGCCATCATAATGTGCAGTTCTGACCGGCTGTTTTGAACATTAAATTCAGAACTAGGGCAAGGTCTTTCATTGTCCTCGTTTGTGTTTAATAGGCGAAAAAGTTTGGCTTTCCTGGCTGTGGCCGGGAAAGGGATATTTCTCTTTTTAAGTTCCATATTGATTTTTGGAATTGTCCAGGATCTATAGCTGGACGCTGGGCTGTCCAGTGCGGTTTGCCTTCTCTGCTAGCCTGATCTGGCCGGGGTGCTGGTAACCGATAGGTCGTCTCCTTGTATGGAAGCGTTAGACATGCTATGGGTGCAAGGCAGATGGCTTGGTTAGTATGGTAGTCGTGTAGATCTGCAGTAACCCAGTTTACTAGATTAGTGCCCTAAGGCGAAATTGTATTATACTCACTATCTTAGGTGACGGATGACGCCCTAACTACTTGCCAAGTGGCTTAGAGAGGCTCTACCTATGATTTGGCTTGTGGGGCCTTTGTGCCACTGAGGTGAGTGGCGGGGTGTTGGCCTCTCGGTGACACGTATAAGATTTTAATATCGATTGGCCGTGACGAGTGAGGCCCTAACTATGACTTGATGCAAGGCTATAACTATGCGTTGGGTGGATTGGTCTTGTACCTCTGATCGAAGGAATGATTGTTGGCCTTGCGGGACCACTCAACTATAGCGAGGACTACGGGATTATACATAATTGGCGAGGGTTTATTTAACCTTACGTACTACGTAACTGTTTTTTTTTGTTTGTTTTTACCTGCTGTTGTCCGGTATGACGTATTCGGTAATGGTAAGAATGACCCCTACTTGTTCCTAAAACATGTCATAATGATTGAGTTAGAACCTAACCCCAGGTTTCTTAAGGCATGATTTAAAGTCAGATGCCTTCTCCACAGAAAATTCTTTAGGTCTTAATAAACTGTAGAAAGCTATGTAGGCTGCAGATTTGATTATGAGGTTAGTGACCTTCTCAAATGGGGTCTCGTCTAGTAAATCGGAGATGTTCCTAAACAGGATACTATGTATTGGAAGTCTTTTAATGGGATTATGAACTGTTAGTTTCTGAATGCCCCCAGGCGGTAACTTGAACTAATGTTTGGGGAGACAAATTGTGACTTATTTAATTTATAGTCCTGGTTACCAGAAAGGATTTCATGGGAAAATACTAGTAGGTAGGTAATTTAGAGGCCTACCTCTTTAAATAATGCAGTTGTATTTTATCAAGAAAGAACCGCTGTAACTAATGTCAGTAATTGTATAATCTTAAAATAGGAGGGAAAATAAAACATCATTTAATTGCTATATTATTTATATACTGCATAGCTTGTATGGATCAAATAACAAAATGTAAAACATGAAATGCATTAGGGGAACATGACCATAATTGTGCATAAGATGCATAAGACAGAAAAACTGGAGCGTGAAACAGTTTCCTAATTAGTATACTTATGTTACTATGTAAAATACATTAGCTACCGCTTTAAGGGAATGACCCTGCAGGATTTAGCCGAACAGGCTTACAATAAAAGTACTTTAGTGATTGTATGAACGTAAAAGCCTTCAATATATTACCTGGTTTAAATAGGACTAATAGTCCCTCCCACAATTACAGGCCAAGCCTTCCATATGTATAATTCTACGTATATATTTATGTAATATTTTTTATATTCCTTGAATTAATTTTTATTGGAATTTTCATTAAACATGTCACATTACAGTTCATATATCCTTTGACCAACACCAACAGTCTGCACACTGTACCATATACATATCGACAACACATCCGCATAGACATGGGTAGAGTGGAACACGTGTGGTTATACTGAACATGTCCAGCTGGTTGCAGATTTCATTGTGTTACCTTCCACAAGTCATTACAGTAAGCAGACACCTGTATACATTAGTACGGCCTGCTTGTTCCCTCAATCCGGTGATCCAACCGCGGTTCGTAGGCCCTATGCCCACTATATGACTGTGTGAGATCGTAAAAATGCGGTAAACTGGGATTACGTTCCTTCTTCATTTGCCCCCTACCCCCTATTCTTGCCCGCCCCTTAGGTTTCGGTACTCATTGTGTTCTCCCCTTCCCACAGACCCCCTGGGCGGTGCCCTGTATTCCGATTTGGGCTGCTAGCCGTGGTAGGTTCCCGTTTGAAGGTCTTGTACCCCATCAGCGTGACTCTCCTCTATATCCCCATAGGCCTCCTATAGTGAGTCCCAGTATTTCCATATTTATGTAATAATGTTACATAATTAGGTCATTTTAATAATTACAATTTGCGGGACCTGCCTGACAACCCAGGCCGAAAGGCCATGGAATTTCATTTGCTAGCACTATATATAACACTGTAACTTACCAAGACACCATAAAACCTGTACATGGGTGGTATTGTTTTACTGGGAAGACTTCGCTGAACACAAATATTAGTGTTTCAAAACAGTAAAATGTATTACAACGATGATATCATCAGTGAATGTGACATTTTGTGCATTTTTCACACACAAATGGCACTTACACTGACGATATAATTGTTGTGATATGTTTTACTGTTTTGAAACACTAATATTTGTGTTCAGCGAAGTCACCCTGGTATAACAGTACACCTCATGTACAGGTTTTATGGTGTTTTCAAAAGTTACAGAGTCAAATATAAGGCTTTTTTTCACATTGAAATTCGCCAGATTGGTTACGTTGCCTTTGAGACCGTATGGTAGCCCAGGAATGAAAATTACCCCCACGATGGCATACCATTTGCAATAGTAGACAACTTAAGGTATTGCAAATGGGGTCCAATGTCCAATCTTTTTTAGAAGCCACTTACACTGGTCAAAATTGGCGTTCAAATTAGTTTTTTGCATTTTTCACACACAAACAAATATTAACACTAACTTTGACTAAAACATCATAAATCCTGTACATATGGGGTATGCAGTAAAAGCAAACAGTATTATGACATTCACAGTTAAAATGTCATGTAGAAAGAAAGTTTTTTCTTATTTTTTCCCATTTTCTTTTATAGTTTATTCATATTAAATTATGTTTCATAGCTAAATATTTGATGTTAAATGAAAGCCCTGTTTCCCCTGAATAAAATGATATATAGTGTGGGTGCACTTAATATGAAAGAGGTGAATTACGGTTGAACAGACATATAGTCAAATTCCAGGTTTTGTTTACGTTTTGTTTTGATCAGTCCTTAACCCGGTCCATCATGGCGGGGAAACAGTTAACGCCGAACAACGGACCGGGTCCGTCATGTGGTAAAGTTATCCCCAGATAGCCGCAATCGGCGAGAGGCAGACCGGGAGCACCCGATCGCGCTACCCCTGCAGCAGTGATCGCTCTGACAGGCTGTCAAAGCGAGCACATGAGCTGCAGGGACTCAGGATCCGCCTCCCTGTTCTTCCGCGGTCAGTGTGAAGTGCAGGGAGACGGATCACTGCTGATCTTCTCCCTGTTAAAAAAAAAAAAAAAAGTTTAAGTAAAATCCCACCCTCCCACCCCTTTTCACCGCTCTAATAAAATTAGCCCCTTCCCTGCCAATTGATCACTGACTACCTGTGATCAATTGGCAGGGACTACATTTTACTGTGATCTGATTTTTTTTTTTAACCCCCTTTATTTTATTAATTTAAATATATTAAAATGATATATTTAGCTAGATGGGGTGGGTGGAAGTTAGTGGGGAATTGGGTGTTAGACTAGCTAGGGGTTAACGTTAAAAGTTTTAAAAAAGTTTTAAAAAGTAAAAAAAGTTTGAATAACGTTTTTAAAAAAGTAAAAAAAATCCCACCCCCCTTTACTCAGTCCTAATAAAAAGTAACCCCATTCCCTGCCAGTTGATCACTACTTAAAGTGATCAAAATACAGCTCACAGTATTATACTGTGATCCAATTTTTTTTTAACCCTTTAGGGTTAACTTTTATTTATTTTTTGAACCCTCAGGGGTTCAATTAATTTAATTAATTAATTTAAATATTTTACAATTATATATTTCGCTAGCTGGGGTGGGAGTTATGGGAAATTGGGGAATTTACGGTTAGTGCTGCTTACTGCTAGTTAGGGGTTAATGGTAAAAAAAAAAGTTTATAAAAATGTTAAATCTGTAAAAAAGTTTACAAAAGTTTTAAAAAATACATTTAAAAATGCTAATTACCACTACACCTGGAACAAACTAGAGAAAAATGTATCCCACGCTAAGGTTCAAAATACGCCTTTTGAATTACCCCAGGGTGTATTCTTTAATAAATAGTATGTGTTTATGGGGAAGTTTGAATAACCAACCAGCTAAACTACTCCAAAATGGAACATGGACACAGCGTAAAACTTTAGTTAGAAAAAAAACTGAATGCCTGCATCTCAAATGTGCCCCTTGAACATCCACACATACCTGGCAAAGGTATATACGGTGGGTATTGCTGTACTCAGCCGACATAGCTGAGCAACATATGAAGTATTATACAGTCGTAGAACACAAACTATTTGGAAAATATACTGTGCAAACTCACTTTGTGTGTCAAGACAGAAAAAATGCTTATTACCACTACACTTGGTACAAGCTAGCGGAAAAATGATCCCACGCTAAGGTTCAAAATATGCCTTTTGAAATATCCTGGGATGTCTTCTTTAAGAAATGGTATGCCTTTAGTGTGTAGTTGTAATATGTAGCCTGCTCAAGTGCTCCAAAGTGGGACACGGACGCATCAAAACCCTCCATGAAAATTCAAACTTTGAACATGTCACATCTCTTTTACAGCACTGTAACTTCACAAAATAGTGTCTAGGTCATACATTGGACATATTGTTTTGCTCAGAAAATATAACTGAGCATAATTTGGGGATTTTTAGGACAGTGGTACATATTAAGTGTAAGAAATACCCAGCAAAAATGCACCATATATGTAAAAATGCATTTTTCCCCCCCCCTCACCATAAACATTGACATAAATTGTTGAAAAAATGGTGACAAGTTAGGGCACAATATACACCATATAAGATACCCTGGCGTGTCTGCTGTATCAAATAAAAGTCCTTTGTGGGGTTATTTGAACAGTCACATTGCTATAATACCCTAAAATTAGACATAGACCCGTCAAATCCATCTACGAAAATGCTAACTATAGCAACAGAAATAGCCTTGTCTCTTATATGGCATTGTAGCTATACAGAAAAGTGCCAAAGGCATACAATGGGGGTATTGTTATAATCAGCAGGTGTAGCTGAACACAATATGGGGTTCTTTGCAGGAATAGCACACTCCAGCTTTACGACATACACATTACAAAAACCTTGTTATATGTGTACATGCCAAAATAAATAAAAAACACAATTTTACTCCAATATTTAGCAGAGATTGGCGATGAAATGGCTACTTAAAAAGTGTCAAACTAACCTTAGGCAAATAGCCTGTGATGTCTACTTTATATAAATATATACTTTTGTGTGGCAGTTTTTTTTTCTGTGATGGCTACTAAACCTACAAGACAAACATACCAACTTCTAACATTGTTGCAAATTGAAATTTTATTTTAGTCCTTGTATTTTGTGACCTGTAACTTTCAAAATAAGCTGAAATCCTATACATATGATGTACTCTATAAATCCATATAAATCCACATAAATGAATTTACTTTGAATTACATTTTCTAAGATGAACATATTATGCACACGCTATTCTTGCCAATACTGTGAAAAAAAAATATTTTTTATTACTTGGGGCCTTTTTTTTATGATTAATGAGAATGTATCTATCTCTATGTGACATCAAATTAAAGCCCTGTTTGCCCTCTAAAAAATGATGTATAATATGTGTTGGTGCAATAAATGACAGAGATGCAAACTGCGTTTGAACACAAACAGCAAAAAATGCAAAAATGAAGCTGTGTCCTTAAGGGCTTAAGGGGTTAAAGTATGTTGCCTTTGTGGGGGTTTATCCCACTGTAATCTTTTTGTTCTCCTCACAATTTCTATATTCTATCTGTTCCCCCATTGAATTTTAGAGATTTTTTTTTTTTTTTTTTTGTTCTTTATCCCCAAAATTTACATGTTATTCCTATTCTGTTGTCCTTTTTGGTAGTTATTCCCTCATGTTATGTTTTGCTCTGCTGCACATCATCTAGAGATATTCATAAAACCTTCTTAATTGTGTCTTACATGCCTACCTACATATCCAACAACAGCACCAAAACTTTGGGAGAGACCCATATATTGAAATGAGGGTAGACTATGGATTTTTCAATGTCGCTTAGAGATGTGCACAGGTGAAAGAATTGTTGTGATTCGTTTAATTAATATTCAAATTTGGGGTTGTCTGAAATTTGGAAATTGTCGATTCGAATGAAGAAAACTTACCATTGTTCCATTGTGCCATTGTTCCAAAGACTACTACCACCAAGGTCTCAATTTAATAAGCTTTTCAAATTATTTAGTATTGTTCGGAAAAACGTTTCAAATGATTTATCTACAAAAATTCCCAAAGCCCTTAATGGGGAATTCTGTAGATAAATAATTTGGAACGTTTTTCCAACAGTATTGAATCATTTTGGAAGCTTTTTAAATCGAGGCACAAATTTAGGTCGCTGTTTAGCAGATAGCTCTGTAATTTAATATCCTTAAAAATTGTAATCCCACATAAGGGAAATTAGGAAACTAGATAGTTTGGGAACTATCTACTAAACACAGCTGAACGATCTATATTAATAAAAAGGGCTTTTTTTCTCTTAATTTCTTTCATATGTTTAGTAGTTATCTCCCTAAATTGCTATCCTTATGTGGGGGATTGGCATATTTAATGATACCTAATAAGGGAGCTACCTGCTAAACAGAGTCCTAATTTATTATCCTTAAACATGGCAATCCCACATGGGGGTTCCCAAATATGGTACCCTTAAATAAGATAATCCCACATGAAGATACCAATTTAGGGAGCTATCTGCCAAACAGCACTCTAACTTGAAATCCTTGAATATAGTAATCTCACTAAAGGATACCAAACTTGGGAGCTGTTGTGTTTAGTAGACAGTTCCATAATTTGGTATACGTAAATTGACAATCCCACACAAGGTTACCAAATTAGGATGCTATCTACTAAACTTGAATGGTTGTTGCTTAGTAGCTAAGATCCTAATTGGCTATTCTTATGAAATACTTTGTTTCACTTAGTTCCAAGATAGTTCGTTTTCAGGGTGGTTTTGTTTTGTAAAGAATTCAGAGATTCTGCCGCTTGCACATATGTCTGTCTCTGGTTACACAACAGTGTTTCCCTTATTCATGGAAATTATTTTATTGTATATTTAATGTTTCCAAGTATACTGTTGAAGTGGTTGTTGCTATTGTTGGTCCATTAATATTCATAGTGTGATTGGTATGATATTTAAAGGACATTTAGACATATTCCATTACATTTCAGAGTGTAATTGATTGTATCTGTCTTACAGATAGCAGCGAAAGTGACCTGGAGTTATCAACTGTACGTCATCAGCCAGAGGGACTGGAGCAGCTTCAAGCTGTCACCAAGTTTACAAAGAAGGAGCTTCAATCCTTATACAGAGGCTTCAAAAATGTGAGCATCAATGAAATCATAAACCATCATTGTACTGCAGAGATGAAGCTGAGATAGGTATAATTTCACCCTTGATAAGTGGCACTACCTTTTTCTGTAATTGGTGACAGACACCTGCTCTCTGACACTACCTCTTCGTCAAATACATAGATGTCAACCTGCTGTCCTCAATGTAACTGACAGAGTGTCTTCGTATGTACTAAAGCTGGCAGGTGACAGTGATGTAGGTAACATGGCCAATAACACTACTTTTACAAGTGATACTGACATTATTTGACGTAACACTTGCAGCAATACTGCCTTGCTCTCAACCCCATGCACCATATATACAGGTGATAGTCAAAAAATCACAGACCACCAAAACGCTTACATTCTAACACTTTGGTGGCAAAATTAAAGAGCCACAATATTAAAAAAAGGCTCATAGGGTTTAGATCATTGCCCTGTTGTGGTTCAAAATTATAGTTCCCTATACTGCATTATATAGTTGATTTATTGCTGGTTCTGACTGTGTTTTGACTATTCTCCTCTCTCTCTCTTTTTCTCCTCTCTCTTTTTCCTTGTGACTTCGTTTTTATGGCTCTTTAATTTTGCCACCAAAGTGTTAGAATGTAAGCGTTTTGGTGGTCTGTGATGTCATCAACATCATGAAGTTGGTGCACATGTGCAGTGTCATGAAAACGGTTGTAGGTAGTAGGATCAAGGAGCAGCGCCTGTGAAGCAATTCCCATGCTCAGAGCGATATGGAGGAGGGGAAAAAAAGACACGGATATAGTGTTGTGTATTGAGATCTTAAGTGATGGTAAATGAAGGGAAAGGAATTGCACTTACAATTTTCTGGGGACACTGAGACACTAGGGACATTGGCTGGGAGACATGGAGACACTGTGTCCCTAGTGTTTCCATGTCCCAATGTGTCTCCCAATGTCCCTATGTCTCACAGTGTCCCCTAGTGTCTCAGTGTCCCCAAGTGTCTCAGTGTCCCCAAGTTTCTCAGTGTCCCCATGTTTCCCTGATGCCTTTCCACCCCATCAGTTCCCCCCCATCCTTCACTTCCCTGAGCTGTAGTCTGTCTGCAAACTGGGATCTGCTGTCTGAACTCTCTGTGCTGTGTAGCTGCTCCCCGGTGGATCAGTGAGTAGAGAGAGGCAGGGAGGGATATGCTGTAACTTCCTAACCCTGCCTCTCTCCACACACAGTGACCCCCTACTGGCTGGTGCTGGTATTGCAGAGTAATCTCCATTTATACTGAGAAAAATATCTGCATTTGTATTGCCCGTATTACTGCAATACCGGCACAGCCACGCAGCCCCAAATACTGGCTGTGCTGGTAAAATACCAGTCAGGTGCCAAACCCAAGAGTAGTGTGTAAAAAAAAAAAAAGAGTAAAAAAAATGTTTTGTTTTTTTTTTGTTTTTTTTAAATGAGCCTATTCCATGGGCCTGGGCCTGGAGCTGCAGCTCCATCAGCCCCTATGTTAATCCGGCCCTGCCACCAAGGATATCACTCTTCGAGTCCTCCAGTGGGGATGTTAGAGAGAGTAAGAGGAATTATATTATAAATAAAGGATAGGCTTGGAGGCTCCAATAGCATAAATGAGCTATCTTTATTGGAGATAAAAAAAATAGTAACATAAAACAGCTTTAAAAAAAACACTAATGCGTTTCTCCTATAAATCCTCTTTGCAGGAGCAACACGTTGGTGTTTTTTTAAAAATAATTTTATTTTGTATTATCCAGAGAGCACTATTTTGTGTTTTTATCCTTTTTATATATCACCAACCTTTTTATATATCACCAACTATCCTTCACAGGCGCTGCTCCCTGATCCTACTACCTACAACCTTTTTCATGACACTGCACATGTGCACCAACTTCATGACGTTGATGACATCACAAACCACCAAAATGCTTACATTCGAACACTTTGGTGGCAAAATTAAAGAGCCACAATATTTAAAAAGGCTCATAGGGTTTAGATCATTGCCCTGTTGTGGTTCAAACTTATAGTTCCCTATACTGCATTATATAGTTGAGGACCTTGAGGACGATCCACCTCCACATGATTAGGTTCCCAGGCTGTGACCCAGTCTGGCAATACTGGACAGGTACCTTGACAAGAAGTCGCTATCCCTGTATAGCAGTCAATTTTAGATGTCCGGTATCCAATATGTTGGTGTGTGGTGCTATAGTTGTGGTGTCCTTGGATCCCTACGTGCTGAAGAGGAGCAATGATATCTAAGTGAGCAAGGATCCCCGACTAAACCTTTAGCATACTACACAAATGTGTCCACAGGACATGTCTATTCCATATCCTTTAGGAAGATGGTGACATCAGATGGAAGTTTAAATAGGTGGAGCTATCCTTTATTGGTGTACTTGTAGAGAGAAGGAGAAGGCCCCAAAATTATATTTGTATAGAAACTTGGTTGCAGGTGTTAGGGCTTCCTCAGTCATAGAGAGGACAAAAAGTGAAATATCTTGAAAGATCATTACTTCATGATCATTAAGTGGCCAGGCTGGAGAGTAAGTGCCTAATTTGGAGTATGGTTGTAAACACAGCATATAAATTCCCTAGGGGTATATTGGTTGAGAGTGTAATGCTTTGTCAGAGGTTGTCACGACAGATATCGCCTCTTTTTTATGTTCCTTTAAATAAAGTTCCAGCTCTCCACCACTAGAGGCCTCCCTAGCCACTAGTCACCTCAGTCCTCACCTGCCTTGGACTAATTACAGATCCTACAAAAGGCCACACCCGAGAATACCAGTGGCCTTTACATTGAAGTTGGTGATTTTCCTGAATCACTTCATATCCTGGCTCCTGTGAACCTGCTCCAGATTTATCTTCAAACCTGCTCCCAACAATAACCTGCTCCACCCTTACCTATACTTCAAACCAGCCTGCCTCTGTAACCAGCCTTTCTCTGTTACCAGCCTGCCTTTGTTACAAATAAAGAGAGAAAATGAGGCAAGATCACCCCGTAACCAACCGGGCTGATCCCCCTCAAAAACCACCCCAGGAGCGTCTAAGAACTTAACCAAAATAATGAATAAACTTTATTGAAAAAAATAAATTAAAAAGCTAGAAACTCATAAATGAGTAGGTTCTTGATTACTGCAGAGATTGGACTGTAATAGTTTGTATCAATTTCCTAAGAATGTAGCAATCCAACTCATAACAGAGTTGTTAATAATGGAGATACATGAAACAATGTATACTGAGCCATGCAGATAATCACTAAAAAACAACAGAATCAGTATATTGTGCTGCAAAAGTATACCAGAAATCGAAAGGACAGGGAAGAGCATATAGTGGAAAAGATAAAGTGAGAGAGTAACTTCCAACAACCCTTAATATATAGCCCAATGCCCCTCATGCCACAGAAACTGGCCGACCAAAGTCTCATTATAGCACAATAGAGACTGCAAAATAAGTTTGCTAGGGTGATAAAAACAACGATGGCAACATCGGTAAAAGCCTGACGCGCGTTTCGGCGGTCTAACCGCCTTTCTCAAGGGCCAAACAACCCTACCTGGAAATTACAGACATTCTTTATTATTTGCAAGCATCCTGTTTTGTGGCATATTACCTAAATTCTGTTTTGCCTCAAGTTTCATAATCTGTCTAAAATCACTAATAAAGTTCCTGAAGTCAGCCCTGGCATAAGTCTCCTATCTGACCTGCACAAGATCATGACAGTCATATTATAATATCCTTTATGATTATTTGTGTGAGTTCTTTTGTTGTGGAGGTGAACAAAAACACTCACAGGCAGCTGTGTAATGTGAGCTGGAGGAGGGAGAGGTCATATAGGGCACTAAATTAGGGTCTGTGTACGAGCTGAAATAGGTATCTTGGACCACCGTTACACCATGCATCTTAATGCATAATAATGTAATAATTTCAGAACAATATGCAATATCTTTATTATGGAAAAATATATATCAAACAACCCCATCACCCACGATTTCCCCGTCCCCTTATTCAAATCGTTCAAAGGTGCATAGCCCAGAAAAAACTGACTAGTTTAGCCTCAGAAGAAGGCGCGTTCTGTAGCGCCGAAACACGTGTTAGGTAGCAGTAGGAAGGATAGTTTTAGTCTGGTAACCGACCTGTATAGTTTCCTTGGAAGATTAGCTAGTCAGTTTTTTCTGGGCTATGCACCTTTGAACGATTTGAATAAGGGGACGGGGAAATCGTGGGTGATGGGGTTGTTTGATATATATTTTTGTCAGATCTCGTCATTCTCCATGCTGGTTTATCTCTGTGGAGAATTGACCAATAGATCTGAAGTTTTCCCCTCCCATTGTTTGTTCCCGTCCTCCAGCAACAGCAGTGCAGTAGATGGTATACAGATTGTTACATTGTATCCATCGATCTGCTAAACTCTGACTAGCCTTCGAGTACATTGTTGATAAAACCGCTTCTGTCACTATTTTTTGTCACAGGTTTTCCCATGTGTATATATACTTGGTGTTATAAGCAAGCACCACACTGGAACTGTACATAGTGACTACAGGATTGGTTTAACTTCTTCATTTCTACATTATACAATCCCGTGAAGGATTGCTCCTGTGAGACGGAATATACAGGTTGGGGGGATCTGTAGCTGTACTGAGCTTTACATCCTGTGGGCAACACCCCTAGGATATTTATCCCCAATCCAGACACTTATCCTCCTATTTTAAGTTTATTATTATTTTCTTGTGTTTAAAACTCTTCACAAAGGGGTTTTTTTATCCAACAGCCACCATTAAAGGTTACGTTTTATAATTCACTGTACATATGTATAGCTATGCACTAGGGGGCGCCCTACCTCGTTTGACCTACCCAGGTCTACTTCTCAACTAACACATGTATGTGAGGGTCACCCCCTGTCTTGGTCGCCCCCAGACACACACCCAGTTGCTTCCCCTTTTTTTTGGGTATCCAACTACACATAGCAAGAAGACACAAAACGTGGTTAATTCTTATAGAGAAGCACTGAATGTAATGCTTCTCTGTGAAAAGCAATAAATTGGCAGATCAAGGTGATTGCTGCCTATGAAATTTAGGTCTGCTACGATTCTCCATGAGAAGTTTCTGACTGGACCAGGGTTGATGAACGTGAATTGATATGTGCCTTGGAAAACATGCTGGGGCTTGGAGTGGTATTATAGTTATAGTTACATAATATATTGCCGAAATGGACGGCAGGTTAAATAAACTCGGCAAGAAAATAGGTTACTTCGGTACGCAGCACTGCAAGGTACAAAACATCCAGATTCTGTGTCTGGTCTCTATAGACAGTGTGAAAAGTTTAGTCTGTAGATGACTTGGGACTGTGAATGAGGTGAGGTTCTTATTTCAACAGGTGATTGACATAAACACACTGACAATGTTTAAAACCAAGAATCGGGCAGGGTTATTTACTAAACTCAGAATTTTCACAAATGTAATCTAAATTGAAAAAAAACTGCGGGAAAAATATAATCTGGTTTACTATTGGATTTCATTTGTAAGAATTAAGAGTTCTGTGAATAGCCCTGAGAGTGTCTTAGGATGACGTAGCCAAAGCCAAAACCTAGATCTGAGTGAGCATCTGGAATGATTAAAATAATGTTTCTCCATGTGACCAGATTTTATAAGTATTATTAGCTGTTCTGTGATTAGATGTCATCTGCATACTAAATGCCATATAAGAAAGATTCTTATTGTTTTATGTACCGGGCAAGTCTCAATAAACATTTGTTTACAATAACAAAGGGAAAAAATTTTGCCAACCCAAGTACACAGAGCTCAATCCATTTTTTAGAAACATGTTAAAGGGACACTATAGTCACCCGAAGTGGTCTGGGTGCCAGGTCCCCCAGGTTTTAACCCTTCAGATGCAAACATAGCAGTTTTAAAGAAACTGCTATGTTTACATTGCAGGGTTAATCCAACCTCTAGTGGCTGTGTTCCTAACAGCCACTAGAGGTGCATCTGCGACGCTGGGTGTGAAAATTCGCATCCAGCGTGCAGAACGTCCATAGGAAAGCATTGAGAAATGCTTTCCTATGGACTGTTTGAATGCTTGCGCATTCCGCTCCACTCGGGAGCCGACGTCGGAGGAGGCAGGATAGGTCACCAGCGCCGAGGAAGCCCGGCGCTGGATAAAGGTAAGTGGCTGAAGGGGTTTTAACCCCTTCAGCCCAGCGGGAGGAGGACCCTTAGGGTTGGGGGAACCTAAGGGTTATATAGTGTCAGGAAAACGGGTTTGTTTTCCTGACACTATAGTGATCCTTTAAACAACTGCATTCTAGATAAATTGTAATTTTTTCCAAAGGTGTTTCTATGAAGTAATCATTCAGAAAGCTAAATACTTACACAACTAACAAATATTAGTTTTCTTGTTGCTATTTTTTTACACATTCATTGTTTATTCACAGTAATTCTTCTTACTCATTATTTTTGCCTGCTTGATATGCTGATATCTCTCTTTTTTTCCAGGAATGTCCAAGTGGGTTGGTCGATGAAGAAACATTCAAGTTAATTTATTCTCAGTTTTTCCCACAAGGAGGTAAGTAACTGAACAACTTTAACAATCCCTATGCTTTCCAATTATTTTCTATAAAATATTCCACATGTTAAACATCCAGTTAATTCTAATAATAATATATAACAAATGTATTCTTTTTTGCAACTTACGACTTAAGGCTACTTAAATGCCATCCAGGTTTGAGTGGATTGGCTTTCATGAGACCCATGGTCCTTCCAGTCTTCTGGAGAATGCTGAAGTAGACGCCTCCGTTCTGCTTTATCAATAGCAATGTTTGACCCTATTTGGATTGGTTAGGAGAGTTAAACCACCGTAAAAACATGGGGAAACAATTTGACTTAAAGTCGTGAGATGCTGCCTAAAGCCTTTTTAAGCACCATATCCTCTACAATAAGCTATTAAAACCCAGACATTAAATAAATTTAAAAAAAACAAGAGTTGAAAACATAATTAATAAAGGGTTTTGCTGCGTCAGTATGGTCAAAAAGCAAAAGACAATGTGGCTAGCATGTAACAAAATACAAAGTCCTCACTCAGTGGGCACTCAATGATATGGCTTGAAAAGTTTGCACATAATAAATAAAAAACATTTATAGCATACTCACTTTCTTCTGTGTCCCACAACACACACAACTCATTGAGTACAATTTCCAGATTTAAAGTTTCATATACTTTTTCAGAATTAATATTGGCATCCATTTACCACTTTATGTAACATTAAATAGGAGGTAATGACTTCTTTCACAAATAATATTCATTTTAATATGTACATCAAAATACACTTGCGTTAATATATTTTAACATGGTATGTACAACACAAGAGCTATTGGAGGAACACCACAGTCACCCAGACCACGTCATGTTAATGATGTGGTCTGGGTGAAGTGTATCTGTCCCCTTAATCCTGCAATGTAAAACATTGCAGTTTTTGAGATACTGCAATGAGGGTTCAGTCTAGACATGTGCAATTCGTTTCGGGCCAAATATGAATTCAGACGAATTTCGGGCAATTCGGACATTCGGGTACTTCCGAATAGCCGAAGTGCCGAATTGCCGAAGTGCTGAATTACCGAGGCCCCGTAGTTCTGAAATTACCGAATTTCCGAAGTGCCGAAGTTCCGAAGTGCTAAAGTACCGAAGTTCCGAAGTTGCCAAAGTTCCGAAGCACAGTATTGCCTAAGTACTAATATACTTATCCAGTGGAAGAAGAAGAATGTTACATTGTATACAATTTTAAATAAAAAGTATACAAACATAGCCAGGATTCACCTGTAAGCATTTGCAACACTTACAACAATCAAGTAACATACATTCATATAAAATGTAAGTTACTTGGCCAGTCAAAGTAATGACAGGAATGAATAAGTAGATAACTACCTAATTCCCACGGTATTAGGGAGCTATCCACTAAAAGTTGGTCTTTCAGCCAAATTTACTAATACTAAGTAAAGATTACTTAGTATTAGTAAATTATGCCCCTACTCGCTATACCGCGAGTAGGGGCATGTCTATTAAACAGTGAGCAGCCTGTGGCTGCTCACTGTTAAAAAAAAAGTCCCCCCTCTCCCTCCTAACCTGAAGGGGGGACCTATTGCCCCCCCTGGCCCCCACCTCTGAACGGTGGGTGGGGGCCCTAAAGTAAACTAATGGGGGGGACCTAATGTCCTCCCCCTGGCCCCCACCCCTGAGCGGTAGGTGGGGGCCCTAAATACTAATGGGGGAGACCTAATGTCCTCCCCCTGCCCCCACCCCTGAGCGGTGGGTGGGGGCCCTAAATTAGAATGAGGGGGGAGATGTCCTCTCCCCTGGCCCCCACCCCTGAGCGGTGGGTGGGGGCCCTAAAATACTAATTAGGGGGGGACCTAATGTCCTTCCCCCTGGCCCCCACCCCTGAGCGGTGGGTGGGGGCCCTAAAATACTAATTAGGGGGGGCCTAATGTCCTCCCCCCTGGCCCCCACCCCTGAGCGGTGGGTGCGGGCCCTAAAAAACTAATTAGGGGGGGACCTAAAGTCCTCCCCCCTTCCCCCCACCCCTGAGCGGTGGGTGGGGGCCCTAAAATACTAATTAGGGGGGGACCTAATGTCCTCCCCCCTGGCCCCTGCCCCTGAGCGGTGGGTGGGGGCCCTAAAAAACTAATTAGGGGGGGACCTAATGTCCTCCACCCTGGCCCCCACCCCTGAGCGGCGGGTGGGGGCCCTAAAATACTAATTAGGGGGGGACCTAATTTCCTCCCCCCTGGCCCCCACCCCTGAGCGGTGGGTGGGGGCCCTAAATTAGAATGAGGGGGGAGGACCTAATATCCTCCCCCCTGGCCCCCACCCCTAAGCGGTGGGTGGGGGCCCTAAAATACTAATTAGGGGGGGACCTAATGTCCTCCCCCCTGGCCCCCACCCTTGAGCGGTGGGTGGGGGCCCTAAAATATTAATTAGGGGGGGACCTAATGTCCTCCCCCCTGGCCCCCACCCCTGAGCGGTGGGTGGGGGCCCTAAATAATAAAAATAACCGCCCCTCCCCTGGTGACTAGGGGTCCCCAAACCCCTAGTCACCCCCCTCCCCAAAAAAATTAACCCCTACCTACCCCCCTCACCCTAAAAATAATGAGAGTGGACCATTTAATTAAGTACCTGAAAAAAAAAAAACATTTGATGTTTTCTTTCCTCTAAAATCCAAAAAAGGGCAAATAAAAAGCCATAATAACCGACGCACAAAAAAACCCCCAAAAAAACGAGCGCCCCCAAAAATAATCCCCGCCCTGCAATTAGGCTCAGTATAGCGAGTTGGGGCGCAATTTACTAATACTAAGTAATTTTTACTGCATTTCTGAAGTGTCGAAGTCCCGAATTTCGGAATGCCGAACCGAAACGAAAAATTTTCCCATGCATATGCCTAGTTTAGTCTTCCTCTAGTGAATGTTAGTACAAATGAGGAGGAGAGGTGACCAGTGCTGAGAGAGCTTTGGAGATGGAGATATCTTTTATTTAATACATTTTAATGGCATTGGGGGGAGGCTACACACCTTGAAAGCAGTAGGGAGAAGGACACTATACAGAATATGATTACTAATGCTATAGTCTTCATTTTTAGTCATAAAAGTATAAATAGGTGCATTTTATTTCAGAAAAAAACCGACATGTTCAAGATCGCAATTCAGCTAGCCACGATGTTCCTGATGAATTCTGACATCTTATCAAATACTGTCACAGCCTAATCTCAGTCCTATTTTTCTGGGAATAGCTGTATTATGAGTTAGTATAATTATTTTAGCATTGTAAAATATTGCATGATTCTAGATCATGGAAAAAAGTTTATAGGGACAATCTAAGCACCAAATCAACTTAATCAAAATAAAGTGGTTTCGGTGTACTAAAAGCTGCATTTAAAAAAAAAAAAAAAAAAAGGGGGGGGGGATGGCACACTCTGACTGTTAATGAACACTACAACAACAAAAAATGTAAATAAAATAAATATATTTATTTTTAAGAAAATAAAAAAGAGAGCTTAATTCATGTGAAATTAACAAAGTAAGTATTTACATAAGCAAGAGATAACTAAGCTATCCAGAAATGCTGGTAGTGAAAAATTGGAATTAATTTTTTTTTTTTACTTTTAATAAGATGTAATAAAAAATCCCTTAAACTCAATCACAACAACAACAAAAAACTACACACATCAGTTAATCATGTGTATTAACATAAATTGCAGTCAGGAGACCTAAATGAAAGAAAGGTGTCTATGGTTGGTATGGAACTGTATAATTAAGTTTAGTCAAAAGTATACAGCATCATGTTTGTGTAATACATCCAATCAACCCTTGAAGGGTAACTAAAGTATCAATGTAAAGAGAATAGGTAGCTGACCTCATATATAGGATGAAGAGCTGTCTGACCAGCGAAACGCGCATCAAGGCTCAGTTTACTCTTTAGCCTTGGCAGTGTAATAGTTTAATGGAGATGTTTAGCCAATATCGTTAGATAGCAATCCTCTTGCAGCAATATATTTTGTCTTGAAATGTTTGCCGGTTAAGGAATGGGAGCCTTCTCTTAGTTTTTAGATACTTTAGTTTGCAGTAGTTATATACCTGCAATTTAGATGCCCACGAAGGCACAGTTTAGATCAGTTACATTTACCCATAGGCGTGCGCAGCCTATTGCATTAGGGTGTGCACCCTAAAGCACAAGCACACGCTGCGTATATATATGTATGTATATATATATACATATACACACACACACGCACATATACACACACACACATACATTGCTGTGTGTGTGCTGTGTGAGGGTGCTGGTAGTGTGCTATGTGGGTGAGGGTGTTTGTGTGTTTGTTTGCGCTTGTGAGGGTGCTGTTAATGTACTGTGTGTGAGGGTGCTGTTTGTGTGTGTGTGTGCGCTTGTGAGGGTGCTGTTAATGTACTGTGTGTGAGGGTGCTGTTTGTGTGTGAGGGTACTGGTAGTGTGCTGTGTGTGTGTTTGTTAGGGTCCTGTTATTGTGCTGTGTGAGGGTGCTGTGTGAATGTGTGATGGTGCTGTGTGTGTGTGAGGGTGCTGTTTGCGTGCTGTGTGTGTGTGTGAGGGTGCTGTGTGTTTGTGAGGGTACTGTTAGTGTGCTGTGTGTGAGGGTGCTGTGTGTGTGTTTGTGAGGGTGCTATGTGTGTGGGTGATGTATGTGTGTGGGTGCTGTATGTGTGTTGTATTTGTGAGGATGCTGTGTGTGTGTGGGTGCTGTATGTGTGTGGGTGATGTGTGTGCTGTATGTTTGGGGTATTTGTGGGGGTGGAGGTGGGGGCAGATTAGTTAATAAATATCCCCCCTCCCTTCTTACCTTATGTAGGTCTCACTCCATACGCGTGCCGTGGGGATTAGGGTGTGCCCAGGCACACCACATGTGCACGCCTATGCATTTACCTCTTTAGTTTAGGTACCCTAAAGGGAGTGTCTAGTTAGCAGCTTCATATTAAATTATCAGACCTATATATTAGGTCACAGCAGCTACCTAGTCTCTTTACAGCCATACTTATAGGAACACTATAGTGTCAGGAATACAAATGTGTATGCCTGACACTATAGGTCTGAACAACAGTTTAGGCCCCTGGCAATCCCTTAACCTTCGGTTAAAAAGGTGATTTACTCACCTTTTTTCAGCACCACACAGGTCCGGTCGTGGTTGGCAGCGCCCATGCTCCACTGGCTTGGCGGAGATCAATCTTGATGATTTTCACTGAAAAGGCATATGTGTGCCTTTTTCTTTGTTTTATGTTACATGGGTTTAGGGCATATTTATTTTTAATGTTAGAATGTTACTGTACATAAAGTAAAGTAACGTACCGCAATATATATGGCTGTTTATTTTTGATGTACCTCCACCCAATCTTCCTTCCACTATGACTCACTTTCTCATGAGTCCCAGAATTCTAGGCAGGTATTATAGTTCTTTAACCTGTTATAGGCTCCTTTTCCACCCTGAGGAACTATGGGAAGATTATTATTGTGGTAGTGTAATGTAGTATAATTTCACAGTGAGTGGAGTGACTAACTCTGACACTCATGTTGATTTGCAAAAATAGAAAACCTGTTGTAAGAAGAAAATTGTATGAATAGTTAAGGTAAAATTATGAAATCAATAGTTTGGAGACCCCTGTAAACCATTTCTTGTGGTTTATGACTTCCTCCAGCACATCTGTACAGTTCTACCTTACATATCCTCTATGTGATCTATATATAAATGGAGTAGCAGGGCTCAAGGTCGACAGTCAGATTCTCCTACTGCAGTTATATCAGAAGCTAATCAGAAAAAAAAGCAAAACAAAATTTCTAGGCACTACTAAATGCTGCATGCTGGACTCTGAAGTTAAACATAACATTTATTGATCCATTTGGAATAACAGTGGACTCCAGACAGCCCTGTGATGCTTACAAGTGTTTCTGCATACAATTATTCATAGACTTCATGGTCTTTACTTGACGGCTACCGAAAATGCATTTTGGGATTGAGCCCCGTGTTCTATGAGATGCACATCTTACAGCACTAGCATATTTATAGCTTGAATCTACATAACAAAATTAAACCAGACCTATTAGAGGCATCAGCATATTAAATGAGGCACATAACATTGTGAATTTTCTTTTTTTTTCTTTATATTGTCTCTTGAGAAATGTACGATTGCTGGTGCCAAAATGTTGGGGGTCTTGTAGTACAGTCTTGTAATATCTGCTGAAGACTTACGTCTTATCTTCTGTCCGTACTCCCAACTCTGATGCTTGCCTTCAAGATTTCTCGAGGGCTGCACCGTTCCTGTGGAACTCGCTTCCCTCCTCCGTTAGATGCTCACCCAGTCTCCACTCCTTAAGAAAATCGTTAAAAACCCACTTTTTCATAAAAGCGTATCAATTAAACTGTTAATAGCTCCCAACTGATTCCTCTTCTGCAACTGTCACTAGTCTAATACTATCCTTACCTTTTTGTGTCATTTTACCCCACTCCCTCTAGCATGTAAGCTCATTGAGCAGGGCCCTCAACCCCTCTGTTCCTGTGTGTCCAACTTGTCTGGTTACAACTACATGTCTGTTCATCCACCCATTGCAAAGCGCTGCGGAATTTGATGGCGCTCTATAAATATCATAATAATAATAATACTAAATGCGTTTAGCACTTTGAGGCTTTATCTTCTCATTCCTTTTTTTTTTTTTGTGTAGTTGATTATTTATAGCCTCTATCACTGATAGATTGTAGTATTGTATTGTTTTGTTTTTTTCTATATTTTTGATTGTATAATAAAGTTATTTTATTTTGTTTGCATCCTTTTGTATATAGATAGATGGTAATTTGGCATGACAGGGATGCCACTTTAGGATAGCACCCGTATAAGATTTATTCTGACAACCTTTACCAATTTTTAACTATTAGAAAAATGTTTCTTTAACATATACATTTTAAAGGGACACTATAGTCACCAGAACAACTACAGCTTATTGAATTTGTTCTGGTTAGTAGAATTATTACCTGCAGGCTTTTTGCTGTAAACACTGTCTTTTCCGAGAAAATGCAGTGTTTACATTACAGCCTAGTGATAACGTCACTGGCCACTCCTCAGATGGCTGTTAGAGATCCTTCCTGGGTCATGGCTGCCTAAAATGCATCCAAACATTGAGTGTCTCCTCCCTCTGCATGCAGACACTGAACTTTCCTCATAGAGATTTGCTGATTGGCCAGGGCTGTGTTTGAATCATGCTGGCTCTGCCCCTGATCTGCCTCCTTGTCAGTCTCAGCCAATCCTTTGAAGAAGTACTGTGACTGGATCAGACTGCTTGTTTTTTTCTGAGTCAAACAGCATGCAGAGCTACATCTTCTGGCTTGAATACAGTAATATTTTGTTATATTTATGGAGGCATGAGGGGCCCAGGGGGGGCTAGATGGTTGTTTTAACACTATTGGGTCAGGAATACATGTTTGTGTTCCTGACCCTATAGTGATTCTTTAAATAAATGGTCAGATTTGACTGGAATAAGCTATTTTGTGAGTGATTTCTGTGTGCCCATTCCCATGCAATACTCATTTTGTATTGTGCTATCTGTATTACTTGATCTAAAATAAAAGTTTTTTTTAAATAAAAATGGGCACATTTAGTAAACACAAAATCAGAATATAATTGCACACTTCCTGTTCTTTCAGATGCCACGATGTACGCACACTTTCTCTTCAACGCCTTTGACATGGACAGAGTTGGGGCCATTCGGTTTGAGGTAACAGCAGTCTTTTGACAGTAGAAGACTCACCGTGGGTATTGTAGACAGTGTAACATATATTGTATGCATATATAATGGGAAATTGGCTATTTTTGTTACGTAATAATACACACTGGATTATTCACTAAAGTGAGAATTAAAAGTGAATTTCAAATTTGAGGCTAAAGTAGAAAAATTTGGTAGCACAAATGACTTAGAGAATGTTTCCAGTTTAGCTAATTTGGTCTTAAATTTGAACTGAAATTCACATTGAATTCTCTCTTGGAGGAACACTTTGGGCACCATAGCAATTAAGTTGTTATGTTGCCAGGATGTTCCTGATGGTTTCTTACCACAAGGGGTCAAACCATTCAAGAAATTTCTTGCCAGAATAAGTTAACTGTTCAGTTCCACGCCTGCAGTGCAATTGATGTTTCTAGTTTGGCTGTTAATTTATATGCTAAATTACTGATGAATTTGAATAAAAATCTAATTTCAATGTAATGTAGTACCTAAAATTGTCAATTTAGGTATGCTGGAACAATACACGATATTAGAAAGTACCTATAAATCCAAAGATATATTCCCAAGGCAGTGTAGGGACACCTCGGCTCTTGCACACATTTTGTGTTGGCAAAACCTGCTAATGGGTGAACTTCTAACAAACCTCGGCTTGCCTGTACTGACATCTCATTGAAAATACATGAGAAGATGTGTGTTAGGTACTATCTCCCAGGACTTTCCGTAGACCTTTTGTACTCTCAGGCTGAAGATAAAAAAGAAGTTTAGAATTGTAACGAAGACGGAGAAATAATGGGAAGAATAAGTCCTTCTCCTTCTCTTCCCAGAGCATTCATGTAAACATACATGGGATATGGTCTTTCCTTTGAAACTTCAAAGACCCAACAAGTGACAGTTTTACTTAAAATAACTGAAAATGACCTACACTACGGCTGAGTACATCCGTGTACAATCTCCCGACATCCAAGCATAGAAGAAGTTATGGTGATTATAACTCCCAACCCCCAAACATGAGCCAAGACTTCATGAAGGGGTAAAGCAATCTGTTTTAATGGTTGCCACACTGGCCATTTATGCAAGTCCCCATGCAAGGGTGACACCCACATGGACCTTGTTAGGGACAGGGACACAAAGTGTGATACTCCCAATACAACCATACAATCCCTCCTCTCTGCCTGGGAGATAATTGAGTCAGATACTGCATTAACCCAATTAGCTCCAGGCAGAAAAAACACATTTTTATAAAAAACCCAAAACACATAAAATCCCTGATAGCCCTGATCTGGGTGACCAACATATCCCAAAATCACCCAGACTTTTTTTTGACTGACCGCACGCATGATTTCATGCCCAAAACAGTTCCAGAGAATCAGGCTGTGCGGCCGGTCTATTTCGAAGATTCAAAATAACGTTTGAATTACCGAACTAAGCAGTTTGTGGATATAGTCATTGTATGACTCTTGTTCGTGTGTTTCTTTTTACCGAACGCCGTTCGACTCCCGTTCGAATAGCCAAACCTCCATGGAAGGTAACGTTTTAGCAGTGTTCCTGCCGTCGAGTGTCCGATTTGAGTTCCGTGAACTCGACGACCAAACACCGTTCATTATACTTGCGGCTTAAGATGGCCGCCTCCAAGTATGGCCATACAAGTATACAAAGGCACACACAAAATAGGGATTTTGTCACAATTTATTTTTGCTTTTTCTTTAAAAGCTTCCTAATCCTACATGAATTGCTGTATTAGAAGAACTGCACAGTAATAGTTATAAACCAATGAAGAATGTGCATGATTGAGCTCACAATTCTGTGTCTTCTTTCTGTGTATTTCAGGACTTTGTGGTGGGCCTGTCTATCCTTCTGCGAGGAACTGTCCATGAAAAGTTAAAATGGGCTTTCAATCTGTATGATATTAATAAGGATGGATATATCACTAAGGAGGTATGAAAATTGACTTGTAGCTTTATACTTTGGTTAAATCTGCCCTAAATTCCCAAACTTGACTTAAACCTAATATATTTTGCCAGATAATATCAATGTCACTTTCAGTCAGAATAGAAGTAATCTAACATTTAGTAGCTGAATGGTAGGAGGACCATAAAAGATCATGAGGTAAATTTGTAGCCGTATGTGGTTATCTGCTGATTACTCCACTTTTACAACTTTCACTTGAATCTTTCTGAATTTTGTTCATTCAGTTATTATTACAGCTTGCTGCAATTGATTTCTGCTAGCATCCCTTTTTTACTCATCCACATTTATTCTTTTATATTCGCTACATCAAACAATCTCCTTCTGCTGTGCCTCAAACTATGTGCTTGCCTAGCCTTAACTGCTCTGTCTCAAACTCCCCTTTATAGGAAACAGTGGCGGAACTACTGCCAGTGCGGCTGCACTTGGGAACGCATGCTGAGGGGACCCATAGGGTGGACCATGCACTTAGGGCCACCCAATGAGCAAGTGTCTTAAGGGGCGTAGTCGTGTGCTGTGGCCCTTTAATATATATATATATATATATATATATGATCTAAGTATATTTTATTTGTAACTGTAATTTATTTTATTTTTAACCTAAGGGGTTAAGAGGGGAGGAGAGGGGCAGAGACAGTGTCAGCCAGTGATTTCACATCACTGGCTGACACACAGGATCAGTGATCACAGTGACTGGCTGTCACTGTGATCACCTCCTGCAGATCGCGGTAATTGGCCACAGGGTGAGTGCCTGGGTGGCCAGGCATGCCCCCCACCACGATCTGCAGGGGGATCCTGCCTGCAGTTACTATTGGCTGACACATAGTAACTCTGATCGCAGTGACAGGCTGTCTCTGCGATCAGATCACAGAGACATCCTGTCACTGCGATCACGCTGAGCAGATCGCAGTCCCTGACCGCAGGGGACTGCCTGGGGGGCCAGGCATGTCCCCCGACTGCGATCTGCAGCGGAAAATGCAGCGGCTCCATGTGTCAACCGATTTTAAAAAATCGGCTGACACATGGTAAATACCGATCGCAGCCTGTCACTGCGATCAGAGTCTGCAGTCCGCGGTCACTGGGAACAGGGGGGGCTGCCTGAGGGGGGCCCGCCCGAGAACTGCAGCGGGGTAATGCCGCCGGCAACGTGCGGCAAGGTCGCCCAGGACGTTCTATGCCATCCTGTGGCGTTTAGAGCCACCCCCCTAAAACGTCCTGCGTCCTTAAGGGGTTCATGTTTTAATTATGTATTTTATTTTATATTATTATGTCTTATGTTATAAGTGGACTATAAGGACATTACACTTGTTAGCCGTTTTGCTCAATGACAATAAGAAGGAATGCAGACTGAGTATCCTCATGAAGTTACCACCTCCTTAGTAATTAAAATAGACTCTGCGTTCCAGCTGTCAACGCTGCGTTCCAACCACGTTTTGTTACGGAAATTACGTCAGAGCCCCGGTTACATAATTGCTGAAGTAGAATTACCGGAAGATTGGACACAGATGCACAGCACATTAAGAAATGTAAAAGGGGGGCGGGGCTGGACCACCGAGCTGGACGGTCGCAAGCATGAGAAGCTCCTGCAACATTTAACTAAAGAAAGCAAAATACTACCAAAATAACATGCCTTCACACTCGAAAATAGACTGACAGCAAGGGTGCCCAAAACAGAGGGACCACTGGATCCAGGGAGAGGCTGGCCTATCGGGCTTCAGTCCCCTGGAGGAGAAACTTCCATTGCCCCAACAGAGGCCTTCTCTGGCGGTGAGTGGGGCAGACGGCCGCTGCCACACTATCCTGGAACAAAGCTCCCAGCCAGCGGTGCCAATCCGAGTGGACCCAGCCCTGTTCCCCCCCCTTTGGACCGGTGAGGGTGATCCCGGTCCACACCCTGCGGCCCTGGCCGAACTGCCTCTGGCGGGGCCGGGGGCCCGACATCTGCGTCTAAGATGGCGGGCGCCATGTGTGCGGGGGAAGAGGGGGAGACCAGCTCCCTCCCCACACTCACAGCGGTCACCGTGGCTCCCACACTCCGATCGTGCCATACAGGAAAGCGGGACATCACTCACATACCCCCATAGCCATACCAACCAACCTCGACAGCGGCTGCAGTGAGGGGATGGCACAACACCGCACGGCAAACGATCCCGCCCGAAAACACAGAGCCTGCAGCCAAGCGAGAAATGCCGGCGCACCAGCCAACCTCCTCCTCCCAAGGACCGGAAAGCCTGTGCAGCCGACATCAAGCCCCCTACTATTGCTGACACCAGCCTCCAGATATAACCATGAGAGGCACGCACGCCACTCTGCAGCTACAACCCGAGAGACTTCAGCAAACCACCTTAAGTACAGGGGAAGGACTGTGCTCTGATACCCGCTCAGACGGATGCTCAATCCTGGCTGCACAGATACAGCAGAGCGGGTGTCGGACGCGATGGGACTCCTATGCCGGTGAGAGCTCGGGACCATGCTGGCGGCCCCCCCTGCTGGGGCGGCTTGGACAGCCCCGATACAACAGGGTTAAAATCTAATAATGCGACTTACTTAGCTTTAGCCAGAATGTCACGTTATCATCTTAATGTATTAGCCTGTTTCCATGGTAAATGTTATGTAACAGCAATACTTAGACCATTAATAGCAAAGTCAACGCACTGACCCAGCCTAAATATACTTTAAATCTGCTCTTACAATCGACTGCTTACAATTGTCTTTAACATAAAAATGTGCTTGTTCATCTTGTGCCCCGCATGTTGAGCGTGGGAAATGCTTGAGGACTGCTTTTGGGGCACCTCTTGACTGCTTGTACTATACATATGCACTGCAAAAATAAAGAATTAAAAAAAAAAAAAATATATATATATATATATATATATATATATATATATTTATATAAAAGGAAAATCAAAAGGAGACTTTTACAGCACTTAAAGAAGGCATTTGGAGCCGAAATGGGTTTGCTATTTATATTTTGTACTAATTACTAGGAGGATTACTGATCTCGATGGTAAGTGTGACTTTACCAGTAGGTTTCACACCCACCTGAGTTTGAAGTATCCAATATTTTCTTTTAAAACATTTAAAGTTTATGTATCCTGGAATAAAGTTTTTATTTTGCCAAGCATCTGATGTCCAGTCTCCTGTTGTGATAACGTGGACCCTGTAGCCAGTATTGGCACCCTCGAGCCTGCAATACAGAGACTGTGACGGTTTCGGGCCATGTGAGTGGTAGTCCTATTTTTATATCCCACGTTTTATATTTTTTTATTTTTTATTTTTTTTTATTTTTTATGATTCTTTATTTTATTTGCGCATGAAATGACAGTAAGCGTGCAGCGCCACGACAGCTGCTGCAAGCAGTTTCATATACATTACAGATCGTGACAGGTTAAACAGCGCTTTTTTTTTTGTGTGAAGATAACAAGCTATAAGACATTCATGGTAAATGTGTGCATGTTAAGAGTGATCTCGCTCAATGTTGTAGTGCGGTGTTTACAGATATGCGGGTGCTCGCTTGGGCGATTCTATATGATTTCGCGGGATATACTGCATTGTGGTCACCATGGTTTGTGCTTTGCTAGTGTGGCAGCATTCCCTCTGTGAGTGTGTGGCTTTACTGGTACTAGTGAGAGTAGGCTCCTGTGTTGTGCATGTAAGTTCACAGGCATGTAGCTACAAAAGAAGTTACATGTTAATGAGACTTTTACAGGCTAGGGATATGTTATGGTAACAAAAAAACCGTGCTATAGAGGCGCTCAAACAATGATAAAATGAAGAATCTAGTGTGACTAAGCAGCTCAACACACGTGAAGGTACCTCCAAACCTTAACACAATAACATGCAAAACAGTGGGGTGATGAGAGTGGAAAGGTCACAACAAACAGGACCCAGTGGAGCGCTAAAAAATATATCAACTCACCCTTTTATAAAGGGATGTAATTGTAGAAAAATCTAAAGGGAATGAGATATAATGGAAATAATGGTGTAGTATATCTGGACTAGGTGGATAAGGAGAGAAGAGTCGTATGATAACAAACTCACATGGTACAGAGCCTGAAAGAGATAGGCTCAAATCATAGGCGCAGGGGTATTTTAAAGCAAATACCAAGCTTCTTCAATGGCTGTATATCGATCCTCAGAGAAAGGGAGAAAGAAGGACAATGGACCAAAGTCCTAGTGTATTATCCTCAACACAAAAAATGGATCTGAACAAATACAGAAACTTGCTCACCTTTAAATGAGCCAATCCGAACTGGGCTCTCAGTTAAATGGACAATGTGCCTTTAAGAGGGCACTGCTCTTCTTGTTAGCAGGAAAAGTGGATGCAGGTCAAGGACTCAAATTTAAAAAATAAATTTATTGTAAAACACTTACATAAAAATCAAATAAAAAGCTCCCATAAATAAATGGTGCAGAAATGAGTCCTCTCCCGAGACGCGTTTCACCTTGTACAAAAGGCTTTTTCAATCGGTGTCCTGCTTGAGTTTCCTGCTGGTTTAAATACCCAAAGAGTCCTTTTCAATTGGTTAATGATGTCTTCCGGTTTTCCGAACACAACGAGGGATATTACCATCAGCTGTTGTGTAAGTTCGTGATACCGGAAGTGACGTATCGCGTTTACCGCAACGTCACTTCCGTTTAGATCGTGGCCGCCATATTAGTCATTGGCAAGCCACGAACTCACTCATTGTATCAGTGTATTCAGCATAACATAGATGAACATAAAGAAAAAGGAAAAAAGGAGATCAGTTTGCATCTTGACTCCATGTATATACTCAATAAGACAATGACACAAAATGAATGAATGTGCAAAGGGAATATAATGGATTCCCCTCAGTTAAACAGCAACATCTCTTTGCTGTGTGGATTGATTACCATTGTAACCTATTGCATCAGATGTTAGGTGTGCAAGTAGCTGCCCAACATCACTCCCACTTTAAAGGGATATACACTCAATTCCTTGCCATTGAAATATACGTGTATAAATCATGAAAAAATTACACACACATCAGATAATCAAGTAGATAGTCGTATATATACAATATTTACAAAAAATATTCAGTAGTGTCATTGTCCTAAAGAGATACAATAGTAGTTATGCATCTTACAACAGTAAATATAGTGAACAACATAGCAACCCATCATGGTGGAGATCATGGGATAGCTGAGATGAAAGGCAGAAAAAGTAAATAAAAAATAAACCTATAAAAAATGACAAAGCTCAAAGTCTTGATTAAGACCTTTAGGGTGTAAAGTATCTAAATCAAAAATCCATTTCATCTCAGCTTTACCCATTTTTCTCACTAAGTCATCACCTCTCCAGTCTGTGACTACTTGTTGGATTCCCATAAATTGTATACCTTTCGGGTCACTGTTATGTGTATTTTTAAAGTGAAATGATACATTGTGCTTTACAAATCCATTTCTTATATTTCTGACGTGCTCTTGTATTCTCACCTGCAAAGGGCGTATTGTCCGCCCGATGTACAGGAGTCCACACGGGCACGTCAGCATGTATATTACTCTCTTGGTATGGCAAGTAATGATGTCCCTTATTTTATAATTCCTTTTGGGATTATTAGGGTCCGTAAATTCCCTAATTACTCTTTTGGGATTGCTGGTGTTCCTGCAAGCCCCACAAACTCCACAGCCATAGAAACCTTTAGACTCCTTAAAGGGGTTTGAAATTACATTGGCTCTAGTTGAATTGTTATTGGAGAGACTGTTCCTTAAGTTGGAAACCCCCCTATAGATAATCTTAGGTTGTTCAGGTAGGAGGGTATTTAATATCTCATCATTTTTAAGGATAGGCCAGTGTTTCTGAATTACTTTTTTAACTTGTTGGCTCTGTGTATTGAAATCACAAATGAAGGCCAATTCCCTATCTGTAGAAGCTGTTGGTTTTACTTTATATTGTAAGAGAGATTCTCGTTCTCTGAGACTTATCTCCTTATAGGCATTATCTAGCAGCTGTTTATTATAACCTTTATCCGAGAAGTCTTTCATGATTTTCTGTGATTGATTGTGAAACACAGTAAAATCAGTACAATTACGTCGTATTCTGAGAAGTTGTGCCTTCGGTGCGTTGAGGAGCCAGGGTGAATAATGGCAACTATTGCCCTCGATGTAACTATTTACATCGACCTTTTTAAAAAAGGTACTGGTTTTGATGGTGTTATTCTCGATGAAGATATTGAGATCTAGAAATTCAACTTTATTTTTACTGCTGTTTTTGGTGAGCTTAATACCCCAATCATTATCTTCAATAGATGAAAAGAAAAGGTTAAGGGATTCACTGCTGCCCTTCCAAACGAAAAAAATATCATCTATGTAACGATGATAGGACACCAGGCTTGCACCCCACCTACAGTCGCCAAATATAAACAGATGTTCCCAGTATGACATAAATAAATTGGCGTAGCTGGGTGCAAACCTGGTGCCCATCGCCGTTCCACAGATCTGCAGATAAAATGTCTCATTAAACCAAAAGTAGTTGTTATGAAGTATCCAATTGATTCCTTCCAGAATGAAATCAATCTGGGATTGCGGAAAAAGTTCAGATTTCTCAAGAAAAAACCTGGTTGCTTCGCATCCTTTGTTGTGCTGTATGATGGTATACAAGGAATGAACGTCAGCTGTGACTAGCCAGCAATCTTCATCCCATACTACATCTTTAAGGACCTGAAGAACATTGATGGTATCTTTCAGATAACCTCTACATTTCTTGACTATGGGCTGTATACATTGATCAATGTACTGGGAAAGCCTGCTCGATATAGATCCAATCCCCGAAATGATGGGACGTCCTGGGGGCTTAGTAAGATGTTTATGGATCTTTGGCAAATAATAGAAAACGGGGATCCTAGGATGGTGAATATTAAGGAACTCTGATTCCTTTTTATTCAAGATACCCTCTAATTTGCCTTTATCTATCAGTCTAGTGTAACTGACCTTAATTTCGCTGGTAGGGTCCCTATTAAGAACAGTGTATGTTGTGGTGTCTTCGAGTAACCTATTGGACTCTACAATATAATCACTCCTCTCGATAAGGACAATCCCCCCTCCCTTGTCGGCAGGTTTAATGACCAATGTGCTGTCATTTTTGAAATCCTTAAGACTGTTTCTCTCTTGAAAAGTCAGGTTATATTCATTTTTCCCAATGGGTCTGATATGTTTGATGTCCCTCATAACCATTTTTTCAAATGTTGACATCTCATCAGAGATGCAAAACTTGGGAAAAAAATGAGATTTATCTTTCAGTTCCGTATGTACAAATTCATCACTTATTTCACTTGACGTGAATGTTGGTGATGGTTTTTTATGAAAGAACTTTTTTAGACACATTTTTCTCTTAAACCTGTTTAGGTCCAAATAGGTGCTGAATTTATCTAATGTTCTAGTCGGGGCAAATTTAAGGCCCTTTTCGAGTAGTGATAATTGTGGTTTGGAAAGCACTCTATTTGTAAGATTGAATATGCCATTATTAATTGTTTTTAATCTCTTTTTCCTCTTTTGAAAAGATACTCCTCCTCTAGTTCCCCTTCCTCTAGGGATCTCCTCCTTTTTCCCAGTGGGGAGCATTTGTACCTCTCCCTCTCTTGGAGTTCCCAAAAATCCTCCTGTCTTGGTGACCGATCTAAATGTGAGAATCTGTTGTATAGAGGAACACTCTCATCCTCTTTCCTCTTAGGTCTACTAGAATTTGATCGATGTTTATCAAAATATGTACCTGTTTTTTTCTCTCTATACATATCCCTTTCATTAGGGTGATAATTCCTTTTATTTTTAGGAGAAACGGGATTGTTTCTACCATAACTGTGGTTCTCACTTGGTCTATATCTGGATCTATTTATAGTTGTTGTTCGAAGTTCTTTGTGAAGAGGACGATCCCTATTAAGATCTTTCCTACCAGAAAAATCTTTATAGGTGTTGGAATGGTAGGGTCTATTCCTGTCAAAATTATTCCCTTTGGGATGTTTGGTTATTCGGGAATCATTTATGTTGTTATGGTTATATTTGGAATATGTTCTAACTCTATTGTTGGCATAGTCGTTTTTGTCCCTCAAATATTTTCTTTTTTTGGTGTCAATTACGGCTTTCTCCATTTTTTCAAGATTATTTTTTATATCCTCTGTAATAGAAGTATATTCTTCTGAGGACGTGTTATTAATTAGATAATTCTGTAATTCATCAATTTTTTTATCTAATTTCGCCAGATTGTATCGGCGCCTCTCAATGATTAAGTCCATTAATCCGAAGGAAAAACTTTCTAATTTGTTATTCCATTCGGTCATAAAATCTTCCTCCTCTTGGTCAAAGGATGGATCTTTTGAAAACCTTAGTCCCCTTGGTGTGATTTTCTCTCTATTGTATTTTTCAAGGGTTGCTATTTCCCATTTATTCTTAATCTCTTTACCTAATGATTTTTCTAACATAAATCTACAATCTTGTAGTTGTATTTTCTTAGATTGATTGATATTGATAGTATCATGTTCTTCATCGTTAAATAGAGCATCAATATTTTTACTGCATCTATTTCTGTTTTCAAATAGCGACATTTTACAATTAGCAGCCTGCACAGGTACGGAGGTAATTTAAACAATAGAAAATGGTAACAAAAAAACCGTGCTATAGAGGCGCTCAAACAATGATAAAATGAAGAATCTAGTGTGACTAAGCAGCTCAACACACGTGAAGGTACCTCCAAACCTTAACACAATAACATGCAAAACAGTGGGGTGATGAGAGTGGAAAGGTCACAACAAACAGGACCCAGTGGAGCGCTAAAAAATATATCAACTCACCCTTTTATAAAGGGATGTAATTGTAGAAAAATCTAAAGGGAATGAGATATAATGGAAATAATGGTGTAGTATATCTGGACTAGGTGGATAAGGAGAGAAGAGTCGTATGATAACAAACTCACATGGTACAGAGCCTGAAAGAGATAGGCTCAAATCATAGGCGCAGGGGTATTTTAAAGCAAATACCAAGCTTCTTCAATGGCTGTATATCGATCCTCAGAGAAAGGGAGAAAGAAGGACAATGGACCAAAGTCCTAGTGTATTATCCTCAACACAAAAAATGGATCTGAACAAATACAGAAACTTGCTCACCTTTAAATGAGCCAATCCGAACTGGGCTCTCAGTTAAATGGACAATGTGCCTTTAAGAGGGCACTGCTCTTCTTGTTAGCAGGAAAAGTGGATGCAGGTCAAGGACTCAAATTTAAAAAATAAATTTATTTATAGGGATATGTTATAACTACCTTTGTCACAGTGGGCTACTTGAGATCTGTGTAGGTTGACGGTCTTATCATTACAGGTTTAATGTGTAAGCTAACATGTTGCAGGGTACATTCTTGTCTAGTCATCTGAGGTGGGAACATGTGAACTAAACATAACTTTGTATTTAAGTAATAACAATATGGTTACCAACAGTAGGTAAGGTTGTAGTGATAACAGACAAGGTATAATAAACGTTAAGAATTATGAATCATGGAGCAGAGATTTTAAGCTGGTGATAAAAATAAACAAGATGTGTCACCACATCCTCAGATACATGAGGCAAGAGTCCACCAGGTGGCAATACGTGGGGCAGGTTACTTAATATCGCCAGAGTGACTGGAAAAGAAAAAAAAAAAACTTGTAGTAAAAATAAAAGCAAACAATGCAAGCCAGATGGGGGCTATGGATTGCCTTTAGGGAGATTGTCAGCCTATGCCTGTGTCAGGCCTCAGTAGTGGATACTTGCTGTGTCCATGACTGGGAGCTGCTTTGGTCATCTGCTTGCAGGGCAGTATGGACTCTTTGGGAAGTATTCTCCGGAGTGCTGTGGGCGTACAGCTCCTTGTTTGGTCGCATCCTGAACGGCTGCCTTGGCGGGGCTGCTCGGGTTCCAGCGCCCCAGTGGTTAAGGCTTGTGATCGTTCCTCTCGTCGGGCCCTTCCCGAGGTCCCTGGGTGATGTTCGCCGTTCTGGTGAGTCTTGTTGTCGCAGGCTGGGGTTCGGGGGCTGGTGAGGTTAGCGTGGAGGTCGGAAGTCTCCGTGCGGTTGACAGCTTGGGCATGCTGGCTGGTCTCGCCCCGGTGTGAGCGGGAGTGAACGCTGTCGCCCGCGGGACATGTTGCCCTTTCCCGCCCTCGTGTTTGTCGATGCCATCGGGAGGCCGCCCTAGCGGTGCCTGGCGGGGATCCACACAGGTGTCGCCGGGTTGCTGGGCGAATCCATGCCGCTGCCAGTCTCCTCGCTCGCCGGAAGGCATGACCGTTGGCACTGAGCTTCGTCCAAAGGCTCGCGCAGAATTGGTCGAAGAAGTTTAAGGTATGCTTGGGTGGCTTCAGACGGGTGTGCGCCATCTTGCCTGGGCCCTGGCAGTTTCGTTTCACCGCCGTCTTTGTTGCTTGTTTGCGTAGCTTTGCGGGGTTGGGCACCCCCAGCATGGACCGGGATATCCCCCGCCGGTCCAGAGGGGGGGGTAGCTGGGCATCTTGCAATTCTCGCTTGCGAGCGGGTCCCTTGCTGGTCGATCGGCCGCCTCCCCCAGGCTTCGGGTTCCGCTGCAGTATAGGCCGCATGGCCGGTTCATGTGCTCGTGTATCGTTGTAGTGCATGACCGGTACCGTTTTGTTCCTCGTGTGGTTCTCTATCGTTTTCTGGATACTGTAGGCTGTTGGCATGGTTGGATTTGCCAGGATTGTCGTTTTTGTGCCCTCCAGTGCAAGAGCTCTTAGAGAGCACGTCCGGCCATTTTGGCTGTCAGGCCCCGCCCCCCCACGTTTTATATTTTTATACAGTACACACTATGTTGTTTTAATTTTGTTTTAGGTATTCTGTGATATCCCAGTGGATTCTAGTGATGTGGTTGTATTTTCTGTGTTTTTATACCATACACTTTAATACTGGTGACTCTATGTACACCGATATCTTGTTATATTTATATGTGTCACTCTGTGTTTGTTTGGGGAAGCACTTTGTATATCAGTTACAAAATTAGGTTTTGGGGACCTCACTTCTATTATCAGTACTTGATCCATAAGAAGCGTCTTCTTGTATACTTTTATATACATATGTTCGTCAATGTGTGCATCTGGGTCTGTGTATATGTATTTGTGTCTGTGTATCTGCATGTGTGTCAGTATGTTTATACCTGTGTATCTACATGTGTGTCAGTGTTTGTATCAGTGTCTGTGTATCTGTATTTATGGCAGTGTTTGTATCTGTGTCTATGTATCTGTATTTATGTCAGTGTTTGTATCAGTGTCTGTGTATCTGTATTTATGGCAGTGTTTGTATCTGTGTCTATGTATCTGTATTTATGTCAGTGTTTGTATCAGTGTCTGTGTATCTGTATTTATGGCAGTGTTTGTATCTGTGTCTATGTATCTGTATTTATGTCAGTGTTTGTATCAGTGTCTGTGTATCTGTATTTATGGCAGTGTTTGTATCTGTGTCTATGTATCTGTATTTATGTCAGTGTTTGTACCTGTGTATCTGTATGTGTGTATCTGCTTGTGTGTCATTGTTTGTATCTGTATTTATGTCAGTGTTTGTCTGTGTATATTTGTGTCTGCATATCTGTACGTGTGTCTGTATCTGCATGTGTCAGTGTGTGCATCCTTGTGTCTGTGTATCTGCACTTGTGTCAGTGTGGGTCTGTATCTGCATGTGTCATTGTGTGTTTTTGTGTATCTGTATGTTTGTCTTAGAGTGTAGCATTGGCTTTGTGAATCAATGTGTGTTTCTGTATGTGTTGCAGTGTGTCTTTTTGTGTATCTTCGTGTGTCAGTGTTTGTATCTATATGTATCTGCATGTGTGTCAGTATCTGTATGTATATCAGTTCTTGTATCTGTGTTTCTGAATGTTTGTCAGTGTGTATCTGCATGTGTGTTATTGTGTGTATATTTGTGTCTGTAGATGCAGGTTTCTGTGTATCTGTATTTGTCTCATTGTGTCTGTGTATCTACATGTGTGTTATTGTGTCTGTGTATATGTATGTATTTTCAAATGCGTCAGTATTTGCATGTGTCTCTATGTATCTTAGTGTTTGTATCTTTGTAGGTGAGGAAGAATGAGTTGGGTTCCCAACAAGAGGAAACAACTTCATGTGTGTCCGGGGGCGACCAGACCAGGGGGTAACCCTTACACAAATGTATGAAAATAGAGAAGTAGACCTGGTGGGTCAGAAAAAATTGGGCGCCCCCTAGTGGAAATCCATGCATATATACAGAGGATAAAACATAACCTTTAATGAATGCTGTATAAAAAAGGTATAATGAACCTACAATATGATCGCAAATAAGCGAAAAAAGAAACTAAAAATGAAAAAAAGGGAGGTTATAATTCAGAGAACACGTTGGATGGGGTAAAGTATCCTAAAATAGGTTCCCTGAAGGATACTTGAATAGTCCCCCCAACGTGTATAATATCTCTCAAGTGCACTGGTAACTCGATGCAATTACACTATATGGAACCCTACAGTCAGCACCCATAAATTGAAACCAAAAAAACGGGATCAAAGAGGGTGAACAGAGTAGCAAAAAACTAGCATTCTCGGGAGGGAACTGTAGCAACAGGAAATAACAGAACGAGGTCAGTATACCATGTAATTGAACACTGTCCAGGATATATACAATGTTGCTGAAACAGCGATCTGATTACTGGAGCATAGCCTCAGGGGGCCAGGGGAATAGAACTTGTGGGAGAGAGAGCAAACTGTGCTGAACAGAATTCCCCACCCATACCCAGTCGTCCCTACCCTCCTTCTGCCTCTAATGCGACTAGCTCAAATTCCAGACATCTAGTGTAACTCGTAGAATCACCTAAGTTGCTAACTGATCATTGCCGAGAACAGTGTCACCGGATAACCTCCCTGCCTGCCTGACACGTGTTTCGGCGCCACTATCTGCGCAGTGTTCAATTACATGGTATACTGACCTTGTTCTGTTATTTCCTGTTGCTACAGTTCCCTCCCGAGTATGCTAGTTTTTTGCTACTCTGTTCACCCTCTTTGATCCCGGTTTTTTGGTTTCAATTTACACGTTGGGGGGACTATTCAAGTATCCTTCAGGGAACCTATTTTAGGATACTTTACCCCATCCAACGTGTTCTCTGAATTATAACCTCCCTTTTTTTCATTTTTAGTTTCTTTTTTCGCTGATTTGCGATCCTATTGTAGGTACATTATACCTTTTTTATACAGCATTCATTAAAGGTTATGTTTTATCCTCTGTATATATGCATGGATTTCCACTAGGGGGCGCCCAATTTTTTCTGACCCACCAGGTCTACTTCTCTATTTGTATCTTTGTATATGCATGTTTGTCAGTGTGTGTTTTGCAGTGTATATGTGCATACATCTCAGCATTCAAACGTCAACACTACATACAAACATACCTCTGTATTAAAATACCAACATTATATTTTAAAACACCCCTGCATTCAAACGCCATACAAGCAGACACCTACATTCAAACTACACACAAGTGCACCGTTGTTTTCAAATAGCAACAGTACATAAAACATAACTGCATTTAAATGCCAACAGTACAGAAATACATCCCTACATTCACACAAACATACTCCATACAAAAGCAAACTTACATTTAAACACACAAACACCGCTCAGTGCTAAATAATACCCTGCATGGATGGACAAATGGTAGATTCCAAGCTGCAGTGCATTGTGGGAGTTGTACGACAATGGGGACCAGCCTTTTGGCCACCCTTGCTATTGGATGGAGCAAAACAAAAATTCTTGCACTAGGGCAATCTCCTTGTTAGTTCCACCACTGACAGGAATACATATTCAAGAAAACCATGACACACAGCATGGACACTGCACCAACTCCGCTCAAGGTATCTGGACCAGGAGATGGCTAATCGTCTGGTTTTAAGTACCATACCCTCCCCAAAATAAATGTATTCTCCTTATTAGTGAAACGTCTTCTTGGTATGGGTATAGGCGTTCTACTGCTGCGTGTGTATGCATAAACGATGTGGTTTGTTTTTAAATTTGTTTCTGCAAACTTCCAGCCTGGAGTTTCAATTAAAAAAAAAAAAACATTGCAAATACTTTAGCAGGGAACCCTAAACATCTTCAATGAAAAATATGTAATAGAGCTGCTATGCCATTTTTGCAAAATGCAATGTTTGTACTCTGCATAGGTTTCATTAATGCTATTTATACATTCATTTCAGGAGATGTTGGCGATAATGAAATCCATCTATGATATGATGGGACGTTATACCTACCCTATGTTAAGGGATGATGCCCCTATAGAGCATGTGGAGAGGTTTTTCCAGGTAAGTAAACTAAATGCATTGCACATAGATTTTAACCAACAGTCTTCCCTATCCCAACTTTTTAACTCCATTCCTTATTTCAGAAGATGGATAGGAATCATGATGGGGTGGTTACCATTGATGAATTTTTGGAAACCTGTCAAAAGGTAATGGTACATTTTCTAAGTATTAAGTTTGGGGGGTGGGGGGTTTTACTTTACAGCAGTTGTGTCAAAAATTTTTTTTTGTTTTTTTCCCTTCTTCAGGATGAAAATATCATGAAGTCAATGCAGCTGTTTGAGAATGTCATCTAGAAGAGAATGAGACACTCCACCCATGCCAGCACTAGAAAGGACCCATCCAAATGCATATCCCCACACTCAGATCACCGCCACCATGCTTTCCTGGTGTCACAAATGATGGATGGTGTTGTAATAACTCTCCCAGGGAACAGAGGATCCTACTTACTGCCTGCCTGTTTGCACTGACCCCTTCTTGTCACCATAAACTCACCTTTATAAGGACAGTTTTATACTATTATAATAAAGAACAAAGCACATATATCTCTGCAAGAGCCAGGATTCTTAATCAGGGATTTTTACAGAACACTGCTCTTGCCTGAAGCCTCAACATGAGAGCATATTTGAGGAGGGAGCTGAATAAAAGAGGTGCCATTGAGCCCACTGTGGTTGAAACTGTGTAGGTATGTATGTATGTGTATGTGCCATGGGCCTGTATGTACACTGTACATAGAAGTCCATGGTATGCTGTTCCCATAGACCTGCCAAAATTCTCCTTAAAGTGGTGTTCTCATAATTTAGAATTGAAATTGAAATTACGTCTACTTGCTGTGGACACAGCAATGCATACCATACCAAATGCACCGGCAATGGTATATATGAGATAAGGTGCAGGACACAATGCTTCCATTAGACCGAGTCAAGTCTTCCTTGTGTAATTTGTTGGATGTTAATTATGTTCTACAGGGCCCCAAGCCCTCAAACCATGACTTTTATTGTCTCATTTTAAAGCATAATTCTAAGAATGATATAGCCTTTTTATTTCAATGACCTGGGATGTTCATTCTAATCAAGATCTGAATTTGTATTCTTTGTTCTATTCTTTTGCACATAAACAGGAAATGTCTTTGTAGATGACCTTCAAAAGACAATTTCTTGAGAAAGCCCAGGCTTAATGTAGATCAGGTTTCTCTTTGTAAAAATAAATGGTTTATGCTCACTTCAGCAACTTATAAGAAGATGCCAGGTCACCATTAAAAATATAAAGGAGAATGAAGTAAGGGAATGCCTTAAACAAACAAATTTTAGCATTCATTATGAGATTGTGTTTCAAATCTATCTATAATTTAAAATGGGACAATGAAAGAAGTTCAAAGAGCTTGGGGTCCTTTGTTAGCGATGACACATATACTTTAATCTGATTTTGATGGAGAGGATAAAGTGTGTATATTGATTGCTCACTGTAACTTTTGTCAGAAGACATACCTTTTGTTAATACTTCCTGCTCTGCAAAAATGCAATTTTTCACTACTCCTGGAAACACCTGTTAGTATTGGTTAGTTATTGGCTATAGGATAAGGGTGACATGTTTACCTTACAGTCTTTTTATCAAAGCACAAATCTAAATCAAGGCATGGGGTGGCCAGTGTGATGGATCAGTACAATGGAGCCTGGTACAGATAAATAATCCCTCTCATTAGATTTCTTACTTCTATAATAACATTTCATTATGATGATGATTATTATTATTAGGATTGTTTGTAAAAATTTGTTTTTTTGTTTTTTTTTACTATTGTCACATAAAAGGGCACTACAGACAATGGTGTTTGCAAACAAAATATAAAGATTTCTATTCATCCTTTTATAATGAAATACCAACCAGTATGTTGAACATGCATGCGGCTTCTGCCTTTTTTTCTCATAAACCCCTGCTGTGCAGTAGTTTATAGGAACTCCATAAAAGCTCATAGAACTGCTCTCACATAAAATGCCAATGGAGAGAATGTCAGTGGAGAAGGAACATCCAGGGAATTTGCTGCAAAATAATGACATTCAGAGGGGAACATCTGCAACTTTGTAAAAAAAAAAATAATGTATTATCATATTGACTAAATCTATAAGCTTTTTAATCCAGTATATAAAAGTATCTATTACAAGTGCTTTTTTAAAGGTTCTATTTTTTTATATTTAGATTAATAAAATTTCCTTGTGACATTTTAACTACCTTCTAAAAGTCACCTAAAGCAAACATGAAAGGTCAGCATTCCGTCAGTGAACACTGGTAGTGGTGTCTCAAGTCCCAAAAGTCAGCATAAATAGTAACAGACCCACAACAACAGTCAACGTTATCTATGAATATTTTAAGACACTGGAGTGTGATCCAAGCAACATTTCAACCTCAATCGACCCTGGGCCAATACATTGCCTGGTACACACTTTGGTGAAAGAAATTGTTAACTAGCACATCCAAGGGCATTTAATGCAAGTTCACCTTTAATTTCTATGATTCCTCTCTCATATAAGACAAACTGCAGTAAATCACAAATACATTTCTGTTGAAATCTATCTGGACTTTTATTCTATTCTTTGGGAAAGGATTCTTTAAAATAAACCGATAACGACAAGACACAATAGAACATATTGTATTAACAAAAATACATGCATCTAAATGACAAACGTCTACATGGAATATAAATCAGTGTTAACATCCCTGGCTGTATTCGGAAATCCTTAAGCATTATGCCCATGTCTCCGTTTGAATGTGTGGCCAATCATGTTGTATATCTTGTAGTTTCATCCTCAGAATGCTTCCTTTGTGCTTGCAATTGTAAGTTTGACAACACTCCCCCATCCCCCCACCACCATCCAAATTTATGTACAAGCATACGTAAGGATTACTCAATGGGATTTCCTTTACATTACACTGGTTTCCCACAAACTACATGGGCTCATCTAGACAATGTCAAAATGTGCCAATCTTATCATTTTGTTACAACTTGCAAAATTAAGAATCATAAAAAAAAAAAAAAAAGTAAAATTTGAACACCGTGGTGCACATAAACACGCATCAGAAAACTGAACTATGTGTCATATCCAAACCTGCTTGCGGATTGTAAAAACAAACAAACACAAATGCACTTGAATAATGTTTATTGGGATAATACACAGTAAAATAGTCTAAAGCAAGTGGCAATGCCTATTTTAAACCTTTTCTATTTCAACATATTTAACTCATTTATTGTTCTCTGTAATTTTATTATCTGTTGATCCAAATGACTATTCCATAACTTTGCCTACACAGTGAGATAATATAAAGTGATAGATGTGTCGTTCTTTCTAAATCTTTTCATATTAATTCAGATCTATATATCATATCTTTTAATCAAAAAGAGAAATCGGATTTCCAAATCTGTAAAGCGTTCTAAATAAATGTTACCTATAAGTCCTGTTGCTTCATGTAATTCCACCACATTGCCTGTTTGTATCTGTGTGTTTTCCTATTGCTCCAAAGAGCTGGATGCAGGCCAAGTGTTCCACACAGGAGACTAATCTGAGTAAATTGGAAGATAGCAGGACTTTTCAGAAATGTGTTTTGAAACCCACAAAATGAGCTTGGCACCGAGGTCCCAGATTAATACCAATCCACTCAGGGTTTAAGAATCTGTCCACGAGACTCAGTAATCAGATTTCAAATTCAGACCTCTGGGGTAATTCCATTATGTTCCCAGTATGTCAGTATAGCATGTATCTCCCCTTATAGCCCTTTATACCTTTCATTTTTTATTTTTTTATTTTAGAAGCAGTTGAGTTATATAATAAATTATATTACGTTTCATGTTAGTGTGTTTGATCTGACAGGCTCCAGTACCAAATTCCAAACCACACAGCTTCAGGAAATTTGCACTAGACCCACAGAGGGCATGTATAGGAATGGATGCATGTTGTAAGGAGTTTCTCTTATATGCACTCACCACACTACTACAGGATGTGTCTGTGTGTCACCACCTGATGGTCAGTCACTGTATATTTTATTAAAATAAAGAGAAAATGCACTGAACTCAAAATGTTGTCTTTATTTATTGATAAGGAGAGGTAAAAAAAAAAATGTAAAAAAATTCTACACTTACAGAATCACTTACTGTGAAGCAAGGCCTGTCCTTGATGCAAAACATTTATTAGACATTTTATTTTATATATATTATTTTTGAATACATTTATACTACTTGTTAACTAAACATTTTATGTAAAATTTTGTGATTTTGATAGGGTGAGGATATTATTTTTTTTAACATGGAGATGATCACGTGTTACATATATATTATCTACCATTCTTCTATACATTTATTTTTAGTGTACTGTGCTTGATTGTTTTCAGTGCTAGAATCCAGCAGCAACTCTAGTTTTGCAAAGCTGACCTCCTCAGCCAGATCTCTGTTTAATCCATTTTTTTTTTTTTTAATTCTTTATTTTTGTTCCAGCATCCGTAACGGCATCAAAAAATACAGTAGATGACCCACGCAGGGGTCTTTCATGTACATGTAATACAGTGTTTTAACATGATGTATATCGTGTCATTATACATGAGTATAAAGGGTTATGCCGCTCGGCGCTGGTTTTCCATAGTCCGGGCGTTGGTAGCCCAAGTATCAAAATGAAACATACCATAAAAGAAAAAATAAAACTAAGTGTCTATTAACATGGTTATTAAAGTTCTGTACCACATTTCGTATCACGTTTACCAGTTAACTTTATTTGGGTCTGGCAATCTGCTGGTGGGCGTGGAGTGTCTGTGTTTGCGAGGTAGTGCTCTGTATACTAACACAGTTACTAATCGCCTTTTGCGTCGTAGTGCATTATTCTACCCAGTTGAGGTAGTCGTACTTGTCTGGTATGTCAAGCCCTCTGCGGTACTGATCAGTCGTACTGAAAGGGGGTAGGATAGGGTAGGTTGGGAGTTACGGGTGAGGGGGGGGGGGGGAGGTAGTGGGAGGTGGGGGTACTGTGCCCGTTGGGGCGCCCGGCAGGCGGAAGCACGCCGGGCCGCTGTTTAATCCATTTTAAGGGATAATTCCAACCAAAAAATAATGTATTCATAAAACACTGTATTTGGTTAAAGTAAGCTTCGCCCTGATGTCCCTATCGTCCTGTGTGCCAGGTCCCTCTAGTTTTAACCCTGCAGCTGTAAACATAGCATTTTTATAGAAACTATGTTTCACTGAGGGTTAATCCAGCCTCTAGTGTGAAAATCACAGTGAGAAGACGCTGGACGTCCATAGGAAAGCAATGCTTTCCTATGGACGTCCAGCGTCTTCTCACTGTGGAAAGCATTGCGTGATGCTTTCCTATGGGTGGTTTGAATGTGTGTGGCTCTTGCCGCGCATGCAGGGCTGACGTCGGCAGGAGGAGGAGAGTTCCCCAGCGCCGAGGGAGCTCGGCGCTAGGTTAAGGTAAGTGGCTGAGGGTGGGGGGGACCTAATATCCCTATAGTGCCAGGAAAACTAGTTTGTTTTCCTGGCACTAAAGTGGTCCTTTAACTAAGTTCCTTTGAAGGCTTGGGATGCCGAGTTATGTAGTGCATGTTTTAAATCTTCATGTACTTTTTAATGTGATTGTATTTATTCTAAATGGGGTCTGAATACACAATTCCAACATCCAATCAGAACTCAAGTTTGGCAAAGCTAAATAGAGTAGCTGCAAGCAGTCTTCGGTGCTTGGAAGAGGAAAAACATCTGCAACACTAATTTTGGCAAAAATTTATTTTATATGTGTATGTAGTTAACAGCTTCACAGTTAATGTATCTGTTGAAGGGTATAACAAAGAGCTGTTTGATATTAATCTCTGGGCTTTAGATAGTCTTAGAGATAACTGGAGATGACCGATCTAAATGTTTTACAACCGGCCTTTTACACTAGCAATCAGTCCATCTGGCAATAGATAGAATGTCAGGCCCAAACCAGATGGAGATATCTTAGGACTTCCCCTGGAGCTGGGCCATCAGGGGTCTTAGTGGGACTATTTCAGATCACTACCTGTGCCAAGGTGCGGCACCTGCAGTGATTGCAGCAACTTATGAGGGGCAGTCCTCAATTTACGTATTGCAGTGCTTGGAGGAGTTTCATAGATCACTTCCTCACAGTGCTAGTGAAAAATAATTTACAGTGGAGGAGACCAGCCCACAGAAGCCATTGCCCTTGACCTGTTCCTGAAGCCACACACAACTGCAGAATAAGCCACACACATTAACAGCCCACATGCAAACACATGCTACACCCACTAACATAACACAGCTGACAAGACACGTACATTCATTCTCATAAGCAATACTCACGCAGCACCCACACTTGCACATAACAATACACAATACCACAAGCAGCACCCCAAACACAGCATGATACAGAGCCCACATACATATGTATCACACACAACATGGCAATCTGTTTGTTTAAATGCACAATATAACACAGCCCACACACACACAAATACAACCATAAAAATCAATTGCAGAATGCATATATAACCCAAGCAGAATTTAGCAACACACACACTTGAAAATAAAAAGGGTTGGCATGCCATGGGAAGTCAAATAGTGGTATTGGCACCGTGATGTTAAACGGTTGCCTACCCCTGCGTTATACTATCAGTTTTATTAAAGGGACACTTAAAGGGCATCAAAACAACTTTAGCCTAATGAAGCAGTTTTGGTGTATAGATCATGTCCCTGCTGTCTCACTGCTCAATTATCTGCCTTTTAGGAGATAAATCTCTTCAGCCCTAGCATGTGACTTGCACAGCCTTTGTGACCACTTGCTGTAAAGAGAGCTCTAATGTTTCAAATTCCTTTATTGCACTGTTTGTTTAATTTAGAAATTTGCATCTCCTGCTCTATTGATAGTTTATTTAACTCTACATGAACCTCTTGTGTGTGATTAAAAGGACACCAAAAAAACTTTAGCTTAATTAAGCATTTTCGGTCTTACTGCTCAATTCTGTGCCATTTAGAAATTAAATCACTTTGTTTTTACATCCCTATTCATAACTTTCTGACTGTGACTTACAGAGCCTTCTTAAACACTTCCTGTAAAGAGAGATCTAATGTTTTTAACTTTATTTATTGCACATTCTATTTAATTTAGAATTTCTGATCTTCTGCATTGTTAGCCTATGCCCTGTAGGAGCCTACACTGTGTGGGATTAATTGACAGAACAGGAGATGTAAACTTCTAAACAAGCCAACATCTTGTAAAAGCTTTCCCCCCCCCCTATGCAGACTCTGTCAGTCACAGCCAGAGTAGATGTGACCAGGGCTGCATAAACAGAAACAAACGTGATTTAACTCCTAAATAGCAGATAAATAAGCAGTGAGACTGCAGGGGCGTGAGCTATACACAAAAACTGCGTAATTAAGCTAAAGTTGTTTTGGTGACTATGGTGTCCATTTAAAATTCAATTTACAGAGCAGGAGATAAAATGTCTAAAGTAAGTTAACTTTTAATTGAAAATGGCACCATAAACCAACCTAAATTGGGCTAGCAAACGCCTACTTCCCAACATTTCAAATAGACAAAGCGGAACACTTTAATTTTAGGGATGTAAGTGGGGGTGTGGCCAAGGTGAGGCTGTTCTGAAAAATTAAATGTATGCAATTAAAAAGATTATTTACAAGAACAATGTATCTTATTTACACAGACACATTTCTGAACCCATTTATTGTAGTTTAAATAGACACTACTGTGAGTATTACTGTGTTATACATTCAGACACACCAACAATATGGAGTTCCCAGAAAAGAGGAACATTAAATAGGGACACGTGTAAAAATATGGCAAAGATCTTATATAATTCTCACCTGCTGCCTGCCTCCTGAAGTACTGTACCAACATTCCAATACCTATACTTCTATTTTAACCCCCAAAGTTTCATGAGAGGCTGCAGCTCACATCCCTGAATTCCATGTTCCACAGCAGATATTCTGAACTTTGATTGGGTGTTGTGATTAACACTGCTCCCTTGTTACAAACGCAATGCAGACTAGTAGTTATATATCTACCCATTCCCTTCTGAATGACAGAGCACTACATTGCGCGTTGAACATTCTCTGTAGCAGTACTACCATCCCTCCAGCTCACTGCTCGTTTTCTGTTATTGTGCAGTGTTTAAATAAAGATTTAGATGCGTTTCAAACTGTGCTAGAGCCATGACGTGGCGCTAGGCATGCCGGGGGTTGTAGTCCAGTGGTACAGAGAGCCCTAAGTCTCTTGATCTCTCACGTGAGTGCCTTGAGGGTGTCGAGGACTTGCAGATTTGGTCACCTGGGTAATTTAATGTGGTTTTGTCACATGGTGGTTTGAAGTGTTGTGTTAGCAGTCCAGATTTACTAACCTGTGATGTATGTGTTATTTACATAACGACATATTCCTGTTAGTACAAGGGACAGGCACTGCTGTGGGTTTTAACCCGCATCTAAACTTAATCCGGATTTGAAACGAATTATCGCACAAGCGGAAGGGGAGAGCTAAATAGCACACGGAGTGCACAAGTAGAGGGAAACAAATCCCAGGACCAGCTCCTCCCTCAACCCCATGTGAAATAAATCAGAATTGTTATCAAATTGGGCATGGGCCACTGAACCCCTAACACTGGCAAGAGGATAGGTGGCATTATTCCAAACACAATGACATGGGATAGGTGCAGGGTGAATACAAATTGTGTAGTTGTATGGCTTGGAGCAACAGGTATTTGCTGTGAACCTTTTTTTTTACATTTTTAATGTAAATATCAGACTATAGGAGGGTAGTCCTAAAGAGGTACTGTCACCAGGGCTGACATCAGAAATCGCAGGGCCCCTTAAAAAATATTGTCTGTGCCTCCTCATCTAGATACACATACACTCTCATACACACACTTTCAGAATACACGACACACAAATACACAATGTCATGCACACATAGTTGGACATGTACACGCAGCCAAACACACTCTTATACACTATCAGATGCAAAGACTCATGCACACTTTGTCAGACACTGGGACATACACACTCACACCCGATAGATACACATACTCTGTCAAACTGACATGCAGAGATACACACATAGTCAGACACTGACAAATCCAGTTTCCCAACCTCTTCCTTCCACAGCAACGAATAAATATGTCCTGCCCCTATCCTTTACTCTCTCCAGACAGTCCTACCTAAGATGCCATGTATAGTAAATCGAATTCCCCCCATGGCAGCATAATTGAGATGCAGAGGGTGGCAATATACCATGCCTTATCCCCTGCTGCTCTACACATTATCTTAGTGTGACCCTCAGCTGCCAGTTAGAGCAGCTCTATGGTGACACTGGGAGCAAGTGACATGTATATCACTTCCTTCAGAGTTTCCGCCTGGGAGAGAGCTGTGTAGACTCCCTTTGACAAAGAGCTTACTCTGAAGCTACTAGCCAATACATTCCGATTCAGGGAGATATATCAATCTCCCCAATCTGACCAATAAGTGCTATAGGGCCATATGCGTGCCCCTGAGATGGACCAGGCCCCTTCCAAGTGTTCTGACTGGGTTTGAATTTAATTCAAATCATAAAACAGAGCAAAGAAAGACGTGATGAGAACGTGCATTGTGCATGTATAGAGCTACTGAGAATTTTAAGGTGGAGGGTTTGCTGGAACGTAGAAGCGCAGAGGAGGGAGAGGTTCAGATTAGATCTCCCCTCCACCTCTTTCCTGCAAGAGAACAATGCTGTTTTAAAGTAGGTGCAAACCTATAAAGTATATAAACCTAATTTGCAACATGATTTAAACATTAAAATGGCACTTTATGGACTACAGCTTTTTGTAGTGGTTAGGTGGGAGATAACCCTGGTGCTGCCCCCTTGATTTAATATCAAACCATATACGAGTAGCTTGATGTAGAGCAGAATGATCACTTCCATTTTGAACAAATTGATAATGCTATATTAACACATCCTCCATATTAATAATCACAATTTTGTCCAACGTGGCCTATGGTGATTGGCTAAACCGCACCCACTACATTCAGCCAATTACTGCCATCCAGGTTGAAAGAAACTGACATTGAAGCCAAAGATGGCGGCAGCATCAGGAAGAGTCTTGGTTTGTAAACTTTTTCTAAACTTTTTTTGGTAGTAAACCAGTCCCGGGGGGACTCTATGCAGCATAAACAGGACAGCACACTGTAGTGGTTAGGTGCTCAGAGTGTTAACATTAAAAATGTGAAACCTTTGCACTTTGACCCTGAACATTTTTCTTTTTTCCTGAGATGGAGACTATGCCTATTCTAAGATGCCACCAATTTGATAATCTTCAGTCTGGCCATTCACAACAATACTTGAAAGCTCTTCCATTAGGTTCTGCCTTCAGGAAACTGACATTAAGATTGGAGTTAAAAAATTCCCTTAAAGGGACATTCCACTACCCAAATACAAAAATAATTACTACTTCGTAGTTATACCCCAATGAAAACATGCATGCATTTAATGATGTATATTTTTTTCCATTTGGGATATATCTAAAAACAATTTGCAAATGCTGCAGATCTTGTCTGCAGCCCTTACAAGCCCCCACCCCACACCCCCTTCTTTCCTAGGCCATACTTTATGAGGCTTTCCAATCAAAGACTTCCCATAGCAGCTCAATGAGAAGTCTTTGCAAGGTAGGTGCTCTGAGCAATTGCTGCCTTTTGAGTATAACAAGGTTAATTATAAAAGTGCCAGTTTCTATTGAAATGTGCGCTTTTAGTAAAATGCCAAAAGAGTACACACATAAAGTACTTCTGCAAACTAAAATGCTTTTGTTCGTAGTAGTCCTTGAAGAATTTAAAGGATCACTATAGGCACCCAGACCACTTCAGCTCAATGAAGTGGTCTGAGAGCCAGGTCCCCCTAGTTTTAACCCTGCAGCTGTAAACATAGCAGTTTCAGAGAAACTGCTATGTTTACATTGCGGGTTAATCCAGCCTCTAGTGGCTGTCTCCCTGACAGCCACTAGACGCCGCTTCCGCAATCCTCAATGCGAAAATCGTGTTGAGGACATGCTGACGTCCATAGGAAAGCATTGAGTAATGCTTTCCTATGAGCGGTTTGAATGCGCGCACGGCTCTGGCCGCACATGCACATTTGGAGCTGACGTCGGCAGGGGGAGGAGAGGTCACCAGCGCCGAGGGAACCCGACGCTGGATTAAGGTAAGTGGGAGGGGGGACCTAATAACCCTTTGAGTTTTCCTGGCACTATAGTGCTGATTTAAGGCTTGTATCACCCCCCTCCTTTAGTTCTTCTTGTTCTTGTCTCATTACTGACTCAACACTTTCTGTTCCCTGTATAGTCCTCTGTTGAGTTTGTGGCTCATTCTTTCAGTTCATTTTGTTCTTTGAACGCCTTTCCCCTTACTTTTTGCCCTCCATATATTGTTAGCAAATTCATCTCTTTTGCCACTATTGGATGCACTGAGTGCCTCTCTTCATTTTGACAGTATTGGTACGCTGACCTGCCGTTGCCCTTGTACTGTCAAGTCAATACACACAGGCTGTAAAGGTGAGTAGATGATAAACATAAAATTAATCATGGGGAAACAGGAGAGAAACAAACAAACAATATATTGTTGTATGGAGTGAGTAAGGAAATATGTACTAAATATTGCTCAGTCGGGGAAGACCATTTGAAAAAAAATAAATGCATTTCGTGAAAAGATGGATTCTCAGAATAAGGGCCTAACCCTAATGTTATATAAACAGAGAAAAGAGTCCCTACAAATGGGGACCACAAAAATGGTTACCCACTTTGAACTGAATATAATCTAAGTAAATAATTTCTCCAAGCGTAGGTGGTTAAAGATAAAAAAAAATCACCTTTATTTAATAAACCCAAAATATTAAACGTTGTGCAGACATATACAGGGAGAGACCGTATTTTAAAAGATGTATATTACCACCTACAAACTCCTAATGCAATTTGTTATGGGGAAATTCCTTTATTTTATGCTAGGATGTATGAAGTGGTATATCACCTAAATATCTATCATGACAGGGAACTAACTTGAGACATGAAGAGTAAGTAGAAACTTAAAGGGACACTATAGTCACCAAAAATTATTTTAGCTTAATGATGAAGTGTTTGTGTAAAGATTATGCCCCTGCAGTCTCACTGCTCAATTCACTGCCATTTAGGAATTAAATCACTTTTGTTTCTGTTTATGCAGCCCCAGGCTCACCTCCCTAGCTGTGACTCACACAGCCTGCATTAAAAAAAGATGGTTTCATTTTAAATGAGATGTTAACTTGTTTTTGAAATTTGTATCTCCTGCTCTGTAAATTGAACTTTAATTACACGCTGGAGGGCTCCTGCAGGCCGTAGAATGCTTTTAACAGTGTAGGAGCTAAGTAATTCTAAATTAAACCGAATTTGCAATAAAGGAAGTGTAAACATTAAATGACTCTTTACGGGAAGTGTTTAGGAAGGGCGATGTGACTAGGGTGCATAAACAAAGTGATTTAACTCCTAAATGGCAGAGAATTGAGCAGTGAGACTACATGGGCATGATCTACACACCAAAACTGCTTAATAAAGTTTAAGTTGTTTTGGTGACTTTAGTGTCCCTTTAATTGCCAAAATTTGCTACAAAAAAGATAAAGGCCCAATAAGACTTACTAAATTATTGTGCTACACTATATACAAAGCAATAATTTAGTAAGCCTTATTGGGCCTTTATCTTTTTTTTAGCGATAATTGGCAATTAAGTTTCTAGGTTTGTAGGTGGTAATATATATCTTTTAAAATATGGTCTCTCCCTCTATATGCCTACAAAAGGTTTAATATTTTGGGTTTATTAAACAAAGGTGTTTTTTTATGTTTAAAGAGAGACTCCAGGCAGTTCTTTTTATTCACCTCGTTCCAGCGCCGGGAGCCTCGTGAAGCCGCGCCCCCTATTTCGTCAAAATTACGTGCGAGCAGGGAGCAATCAGATGCTTCCTTTTGGAAGCGTCATTGCTCCCTTGTGCGCATGCGCGGCTTCGCCGCACCTGCACACATACTTCATAGGGCAGCATACTTCATACCGCGCATGTTTGACCTTGTTTTCTACCACTACGCACTACCACTAGTTTGACCTTGCTTTCAATTTTTCTAATTTGCCTGTTCGCCTGTGTTCAATTGGTCGAATCCACCTGTTCGCCTCACTTCATGAGGCGAACAGGTGGATTCGACCAATTGAACACAAGACGAACAATGAAATTGACCAATTGAACACAGGTGAATAGGCCTACATAGGCTGCCAGGTGACCCATTAAATGTAATCAGTTTTAATGTCCTGGCAAGATTTAATTAAAATCGTCAGATCTGTCCCTGAATAGAGAATTGCTGTCCAGTACATATAAAGTAATATGTGCTTTTTTCAGCAAAACCAAATACGTGGAACCAGGCTATAGTTGACATCAGTTTTTAATGCGTTAGAAATGTTATATGATATATAATTGCTGGTAATAAAGAACTCTCTGTCTCGTCTGATTGAGGGAATAGGCTTTAATCCAGCCTTCAAAAATGACTTCTTGACTGGAACATATTTAAATTGCATTTTGGTATCACTAGTGAGTAAACTATATTCATGTCATCCTATCAGGATGAGTGTGCAAGAGTCCTCATCAGATATTATCTGGGGGCTCCAAATCAAGTTGGGAGTTTATGGGGAGCAGGGAAAATAAGGGAGATGATATATGAAATTGGAATTTGGAGCATATCAAACGGGGTGGGGCAAAAAATACCTTTTCACTTATTTGTTTTGTCATGACTCTTCAAGAGCTGATGCTGGCTTCATCTCGACGGGTCATCCAAGCCCTTCACATCACTCCTCATTTGGTCGTCAGAAGGAACATCTCTCATCAGGGACCTCTCAAGATGAGACTGATCCAGTTTCAGAACTCAGGTGCCCGGAAGATTGGGCTAGAGCTGGGATCTGGAGGAAACATTGTTGACTTAAATGCCTTTGATTATTCACTTCCGTGTAGCATGAAAGAGTTCCTAGAGGCTGGAGACACTGCCTTTCAGAAAGCAAAAAGGTACAATGGCATGATAAGTAACCACTTCCAATCCAAAAAAATAGTCTATAGCTACTGGATACATTTTTGGTAACCGTAATGGAGTGCTTTGCGGTATCGCCATCTGGTGCCAAAATGGTTACCTTGATGATCTATTTTCTACAACAGACATGCACCAAATGGAATTTAACCCCTTAAGGACCAAACTTCTGGAATAAAAGGGAATCATGACATGTCACACATGTCATGTGTCCTTAAGGGGTTAAAGAGAAATTGTCATATCTGATATTGTTTTAAATCTAATAGCCAAAACAAACCATTAGAATCCTAAGATGACTTTAGTGCAGGCTTGTTAACATGTGTATGTTCAAATTGCATCATGAGAAATTGGACAATAGTATATGCATTATAACAGGTTTTTGTGAGGATGGTAAGTACATGTGCAATGCATCATAGGAGCATACCAATAATATTACCTAGTACTAAGCATTGTGTGTTTGGGGGTGTTTTTGTTGTTTTTTACACACCTCCTCTGTACATGACACTTTAGTAAATGCATCAATAATGTTTAAGTAAAAGGTGACTAGATGTTGCTATATCTCTGTAAAGAAATCACTTCACCCAAATAAACTTTGATCACTATACATAGACCCTCTTGTTCTCCAGGGCGCTTGAATCTGGACAGCATATCCTGAATCGGTCTCAGGTGTCATTCCTGCCTCCCATTACCAACCCAGAGAAGATAATGTGTGTTGGGATGAACTATGTGGATCACTGCCTGGAGCAGAATCTCCCCGTTCCCAAAGAACCAATCATATTTAGCAAGTTCCCTAGCTCCATTGTGGGTCCATTTGACCCAATAATTCTTCCAAAAGAAAGCAAGGTAAATACAGTTATGGTCTGTGAATGCACAATAAGTTAGTGGATAGGTAAAACTGGAAATAATTGGTGGAATGGAATAAATATTAATGGGAGAAAGAAGGATACAAGAGGGTGATCATGAAGAGGTGAGGAAAGATAGAAAGACAGTTAACAAGAAGTGTTTCTAAAGCATCATATAAAATAGGCACAGTGTGTATTGTTCTTTCTTTGAAGTGAAAAATAATTTCAGAGGTGCGTAGCTTTAAGTACACAACCAGACGGCAGACAATGGAGATCTTCACATGTCAAAAACTGTGTGTTTAGATTGTCATATTTAGAGGGGGGATGGAAAGAAGACTTGAGAACAAAGCAGAGTAAGTGCTGATTAAAGCATATTGCATTTAGAAGTATGTGCACAATGTATGCAGTTATCTCCTAAATACACTATGGGATAACATTTCATGATGTCTCATTTGCAATATGATAAATGGGCTCCCTATAATAAAATATTAGTGCTCCTACCCTCTCTTTTTGCACTTCCTTAACCCCTTAAGGACACATGACATGTCATGATTCCCTTTTATTCCAGAAGTTTGGTCCTTAAGGGGTTAAAGCACCCCAACATTGTAACTTAGTCAGCTGTCTGCTGTTCCCAAATTTATGTGCTTTATTTCCCAGATCTGGTCACTTGAAACTCTCTGTGTATATTATTTTGTGAAGAATTGACTGCCACTTCCGGTAGTATGTTATTTTTCGAGCGATTGCTATGAGCATTGTTTGCCTTTGGTACTGCAATTGTGCATGAGGGGCAAAGGTAGGCATCAGTTGCTGCATTGCCAGTAGTTAGCTATCAATGGCCTACTCACCAAGACAGATTTTACTTTTACTAGAGCATTTCTGTCGACTTGATTTTATGTACACGCCTTGTGAAACATGGATTTTCCCAGCATCCTTCATTGTCTGTCTCACTCTCTAAGATATATGCTTTTCAACAGACAGTGGATAATGATGCTCTAGCAAAGTGGATTTCTTTGTTGCTAAGTACAGGTATTCTCTGAACTTCATGTAAGTAAACAGTAATTTCAAGAGCTGAGATACTCATCAGTGTCTGAAAATGAAATAGCAGCTCTGTGGTGTAATTTAGAAGATTAACCACTAGATGGCACTTTTAGCCTGTGTGCTATAATGTTCTAGTAGTCTCATCTTCTAACTTTGTGTTTTGGATGCGCCTCTGACAACTGGTTCTGTTTTGTAATTCAGGAAGTGGATTGGGAGGTCGAACTCGCCTTTGTAATTGGAAAGGAAGGGAAAGACATAAAGGTAAAATCAAACTCCAGTTCAGTGTCTAAATTGCGCAGAGAAGCTATCATCCTAAACTGTAAGTCATGTCCTGTTTATCTGTACTTGAATCACATTACATTTTAAGGGACATTATAGGTGCTCAAACAACTTCATGTCAGTGAAGTGGTCTGAGTGTCATACCCCACTCATGTTATCCCTGCAGTGTAAAACATTTCTAATCTGCAAGAACGGCAATGTTTATATTGCAGGGTTAAAAAGGCTTCTGACAAAGTAGCCCAATAAACCTCGGCTATCTCAATCAGATGGTCTCATAAAAATATATCATAGAGGCATATTTGTATTCCTAAGGCAAGCATTCAGCATTTAAACAGTATGTATGAGTCTTAATATATTTATTGTGATCAGCCTGTGTTAGTCTTTCTTTACATTCAGTGTGTGATCAGCCTGCCTTAGTCTTCCAATACGTTGGTGTTCCTTTACGACTTTTGTTACAAGGTCATCATGGCACGTATCGTCATGCATGATATAGACCTGCTAACATCCACGTTTGCAGTTGACATTTGTCTTTGTGCAGGAGGAAGATGGGATGGATTATGTGGCGGGATTTACTGTCGCACATGATGTTACTGACCGGGACTGGCAAAAAAGAAACGGGAATCAGTGGTTGCTGAGTAAAACATTTGACACCTTCTGCCCAATTGGGCCGGCTTTAGTAACCAAGGACTCTATTTCAGGTACAGCAATTTACGTTTGTGTAACAGGAACGAATACGAGGCACTCACCCATGCACAGCACAGTCACAGTGGCTAAAGTTAACAATGAAAGCTGCCCTGCATGTGCTATTCTAACATTCTCTGCCTGGAACATCCATCTATACCATGTCTTCTAAATATCTATGCTTGGCAGAGAAGCCGGATGGGCTGTTGATATTCTGCTGACTTATGTCTGTTGATCTATTGGTGTCTGGAACAGATTTCTGACACTAGGCAGCAGTCAAGTGGTTACAGGAGGAAGACAACAGAGATCACTTACAGATAACAAAACATGTCCATACATCCAGGGACCTATTGCAAAGATTTTCACTAACTTCTGAAAACAAACTATAATAGCTTACTAGTGAATAAACACATCAACGTTTTTACCAGTCTTATTAAAGGAACATGCATCACTTGACAATTATTTTTTTAAATGAGCAATCAAACACTTTTAAGCATATATACAAACCAAAATAAAGCAAAAACATTTTAAAAGTATGTAGTAAATGTTTATAAACTTGGTCAGATTGCATTATTGGACATGCCTCTCAGCTAGGAGAGTTTCTTCAGCTAAAGCTTTTGAATGAGACGGTTGTCTCAAAGTGATGCATGGCCCTTTAACCTCTTAAGGACCAAACTTCTGGAATAAAAGGGAATCATGACAGGTCACACATGTCATGTGTCCTTAAGGGGTTAAAGGGAAACTCCAGTGCCAGGGAAACGATCCGTTTTCCTGGCACTGGAGGGCCCCTCTCCCTCCCACCCACCAATCCCCAGTTACTGAAGGGGTGTTAGGAGTAGTGGGAGTTGGCACCCAGACCACTCCAATGAGCAGAAGTGGTCTGGGTACCTACAGTGTCCCTTTAAATATGTGCATTTAGCTAGGCTGGATATTTGTTAGCTGAAATAGAGGCATGGTTCAGAGATATAAACCACTTGAGTTGACCCATGTTTCCCCATTTGGCCCTCAGACCCACATTGTCTTGGGATCCGCTGCCGTGTGAATGGAAACCTTGTGCAGGACAGTAACACAAACCAGATGGTCTTCAAAACAGGAGCTCTGATTGCTTGGGTCTCCAAGTAAGTCCATTATCCTAACAAGCTCCAAGGCAAGAGAGTGACTACACATAAATCAACAGGAGAGAGGAAATGTATTGGTACAGTCAGTGACCGCAGTATTACAACAGCTGTTCCTAATAATAGGACTCTGAGTGTTTCCATTCTCCTCAAGCAATGAGAGGTCATGTACTAACCCTTCATAGTTCAACTGGTTGTAAGTTGCATTTCTAAATGATCAGTGTTTATATGACAAACTTTGATGCCTACATTGTCCCAGTAATTTTTATGGTTTGATAATATCAGTGTGTGATCAATCTGTTCCAGGTTCTGAGTACTAACAACGAGTGATTAATCTCTAGTGTTTGTCATTGTTTATCTCTTGCTGTCAGTGCCTGTGGTATGTGAGTATCTGCTCTTTGCAATCATTTTACAGGATTCTTACTGTTTGGACAACTTGTACTATATTTGGTTCAGCATTTAAACAGTATTGTGATCAGCCGGTGTTAGTCTTTCTTTACATTCAGTGTGTGATCAGCCTGTGTTAGTCTTTCTTTACATTCAGTGTGTGATGAGCCTGCCTTAGTCTTCCAATACGTTGGTGTGTGATCACTTTGGACAATGAGTGTTTGTTCAGCCTGCATGAGTCCTTCTGTACATTTAGTGTATGATCAGCAAATGTGAGTCTTGCTACACATTTACATTTGTTTCAGCGTGTGATCAGTTTGTGAATATGCGTGTGATGAACCAATGTTAAGTCTTTTCATACAGTCAGTGTGTGATCAGCTTGTGTTTCTCTAAGTACATGTAGTGTGTGATCAGCCTGTGTGAGTCTTCCCATATGTTCATTATGTAATCAGCCTGTGTGAATCTCTTAGTACATTCATCATTCACTAACCTCCAAATTGCAGCGAATTGAAACGCAAATTCTAAATGTAAACAATAGCCGATTTAAAAAAAAAATTCTCCAGGTCAGCTGTGTAGTTATTCTTCGGCATTTTAGCATTTCATTCAATTTTCAATTCACTGCAATTCAAAGTTTAGTGAATAAACTGCTCTGTGTGACCAGGCAGTGAGTCTCCCAATACATTTAATGTATGATCAGCCTGTGCTGTCTTGGAGATTACTGTCTTGGAGTAAGTGAGTTATGTTATTAGTATTGTGTGTGTGTGTGTGTGATACTGTCAGTTTTGATAAGCCACTTTTGGGTTCCCAGGTTTTATAGTCAACAGCCTGTCTTTACTTGCAGCCTATAATGGGTTAATGTCAGCCTGTCTGTTCTTTGTAGCCTACAATGGGCTTGCTATTATTAGCCTACATGTGTGTTGCAGACTGCAATTGCTATTAGGGACCAGCCTGTACATTGCAGTCTGTGATGGCCTATTAGTGGCCTGCATGTACATTGCAGTCTGTGATGGGCTATTGGTGGTCTGCCTGTACATTACAGACTGCAAAAGCTATTAGTGGCCTGCCTTTACCTTGCAGTCTGGGATAGGCTATTAGTGGTCTGCCTGTACATTGCAGTCTCTGATGGGTTATTAGTGGTTTGCCTGTACATCGCAGTCTAATTGGCTATTAGTGGCCTGTCTGTACATCGCAGTCTCTGATGGGTTATTAGTGGTCTCCCTGTACATCGCAGTCTAATGGGCTATTAGTGGCCTGTCTGTACTTTGCAGACTGTAGTGGCTATTAATGGCATACCTGCACCTTGCAGTCTGGAATGTGCTATTCATTGCCTGCCTGTACTTTGCAGTCTGTGATAGGCTATTGGTGGCCAGCCTGTACTTTGCAGTCTGTGATGGGCTATTAGTGGCCAGCCTGTACTTTGCAGTCTGTGATGGGCTATTAGTGGCCAGCCTGTACTTTGCAGTCTGTGATAGGCTATTAGTGGCCAGCCTGTACTTTGCAGTCTGTGATAGGCTATTAGTGGCCTGCCTGTAATTGGCAGACTGCAGTGGCTTTTAAATGCTTGCCTGTACTTAGGAGTCTGTGATCGGCTATTAGTGACCTGCCTGTACATTGCAGTTTGTGATGGGCTATTAATGGCCTGCCTTTACATTAGAGTCTGTGGTGGGCTATTAGTGGCCTGCCTGAGTTTTGCAGTCTGTGATGGCTATTAGTGGCCTACCTGCACCTTGCAGTCTGTGATGGGCTATTAGTGGCCTACCTGTACCTTGCAGTCTGTGATGGGCTATTAGTGGCCTACCTGCACCTTGCAGTCTGTGATGGCTATTAGTGGCCTACCTGCACCTTGCAGTCTGTGATGGCTATTAGTGGCCTACCTGCACCTTGCAGTCTGTGATGGCTATTAGTGGCCTACCTGCACCTTGCAGTCTGTGATGGCTATTAGTGGCCTACCTGCACCTTGCAGTCTGTGATGGCTATTAGTGGCCTACCTGCACCTTGCAGTCTGTGATGGCTATTAGTGGTCTTCCTGTACTTGCAGCTTGTGATGTTTTTTTGGTGGCCACCCTGTTCTTGCAGCACATGAAGGGCTAAAGTTGGCCTCTTTACCCAAGCACTATCTAACTAAATAACAAATTGGAACCAGTAAGCGTTTATTACATTATTTCACCTGCACATTTTTTTAAATATATTTTCATCCTGTGCTCCTCAGGTTTGTCACATTGAAGCCTGGGGACCTTTTCCTCACCGGAACTCCTCCTGGTGTTGGTGTATTCAGAAAGCCACCCGTTTTCCTTAAAGTAAGTGCCTATGATATAGTATCCTACGAGCCAAATAATATTGTATTAATGCATCTGTGTGTGTCTGTAAAGTTGGTCAGTCTAATGGGGTGTCGCCTGTGAGAGTGCTGGTTAGTCACCTCTGAGCTTTAATAGTGAACATAACAAATCAGTTTAGCTATTGAGTATGCTACTATTACTGACTTTACAGGGTTATTCACTAGAGTGTGTATTGCCTAGAAATCAAAAGTGAATTACAGATTTTAGGTCAGAGTAGTTGAATTAAAAATGTACCTTCCCCCCCCCCCACCCCCTAATTCTGTTGGCCTAAATACTGAAACTTTGAATTTCTGATAACTCAGAGTTTAGTGAATAACCAAGTTAGTTATTGCATGTTCACTGATTTATGTCTACTATCGTGTTTCTCCGATGCTCGTAATATAAGCCTTACCCTGAAAATAAGCCCTAGTCGCTAGTGTGCTAATCTATGTTCGGGGAATTTTGATTTGCGGCCTTTCATTCGTGATTAAGCTTATCTATGTTTGGGGATTCCATGCTCTATTGAACAGGTCTGTGTTCAGAGGAATTCCCCCAAACGTAGACCTGCTTTCTAGCGTATGTTTGCTATCATTCCCCCCCCCCCCCCCCCCCGCCCGCCCTGAAAATAAGCCTTAGTGCGTTATTCCAGGAGAAAACCTTATTTTTGGGCAAACACCATATATATTTTAGCTTTTCATTAAAATAACCTACATTTTCCAATCTGGGTACATGTCCTCTCTTGATGCTGGCTTGGAAGTAGACGTTTGTGCTTTATTTTATTAGAAATAGCTGGAATTCATGCCTGGAAGCTTAAATCTGCCACAGAAAAGCTCCAGTTTGGCTATTAGAACTTCAAATAAAATGATTTACATGTGAAGGGTATCATCAGGATATTTCAAACCTTAAAAGGAACACTCCACTGAAAATGTATTTATTGTTGTGATAATTTAGTAGATATAGTGGTAAAGTGGTTTGAAGAAAAAACAAAACACATCTTACAAAAGCTGCAGACCTGCAGCCTTTGCAAGTCCTCCACAGGTTTCTTAGGCACATACTCTCAGGCTACGTCAAGGAATCCTCCAATTAGAAGCTTCTCATTGAGAAGCTCACACGTATGCCATCCCAGCTTTCCTATGCTTCTCAATGAGCTATAATAAAAGCTGTTGTCGCTAGAATAGGAGGTAAGACATTTTATATTAAACACATTATACCATAAAGGATACTTTTTCAGGTAATGTGTAGGGAGGTTCTATGTGTCCCAGTGAGTGGTTTGGGAGACATAAACAAAGTGGTTTAACGGCTACATGGCTGAGAATTGAGCAGTGAGACTCTAAACTCATTGTTACCTTTTATTTCTCTCTCGCTTTGCTACAGCTAATACAGGTTAGTTGCATATGACTGCTCAGTAAAATTTGTTTAGAAAAAGGGGTTTGGTTTTTCAACACTATATGAATCAAAATAAATAATCTTTAAAAAAAAATGATCTAAGTAATTCAAGTCCTTAATATTTACTGGTTTTATTTGTTGGTTTCTGGAGTTGCAACCACAAATGGTTTGTTGGAGGCAGCTAAAAAAAAATGGAAATTCCATTGATTTTATGTTCACTCATCCAATTCTGTGGTAATTGCCAAGCTTTAGACCACAGTGGGATAGTTTATTTGAAGTGGTCAGAATATCCCCAAGAGGGCTGCACTGCAACCTGAACATGCTTACATTATAGGGTGCTGCTGGGGCCAAAATATACAAAATACAGAATCCAGCGCACTCGCTTATTAACTAAACAGTGATTTCAAATCTTAGAGATTGTAATAGTTTTATTTAAAAACACCTCACCTAGGCAAAAAAAAAGGGGTTTAGTTTCATTATATGATCATATATTGCATAAGCCTGCCACAACGTCAAGGTACTCCATTTTTGGCAGGTAACTAAAAAATAAATAAATAAATAAATATATATATATGTTTGTGTGTGTGTGTGTGTGTATAACTTTGCTTGGGGTCTTTATTTAACTGAGGATATTCTGCCATGTCATTTGTATGTTTTGAAAAATCCCTGATTTGGTTGAACTTTGCCCCTCTGTGAATATAACAGAATGATGCGTCCACGGTGCTTTCCTTGTCTAAGCCATGCTAATTTTAAAGAGCAGAGGATTCCCTTTCTTGATTGTTTTCAAACTTGACAGTACCAAACCTTAGCTGTAGGTTGTCATGACACCTTGAAACTGGATGTGCTGAAAACAAATACATAGTACTGGTATGTGATGATGTATTTGTACTACATATTGCTAGCGGTTCTCCATATTATAGCAGCTAAAGGCAAGCAGCACAGTGCTTACATTGTAGGGCAGGCTACTGGATACCTCCTTCTTTGCCTCCACATAGTTGCTGGTTTCTTCCATAAAGCTAGTGCAAGCATCTGGTGGTAAATGTTATACAGAGATTCACACTCTGTGTCTGCTAGATCAGGTTTTTATGTTAACTATTTGACTGGCAAGGAAGATCAGGAAAGAACTCCCACAGCCAGTCCTTCTGCTCTTCCAAGCATAGCAACCACAGTGCATGCGCTGTGGTTGCTATGATGCACTGTGGTTGCTATGGAAACTCTATCCAACGATGCTGCACTGTTGTATAAGAACGGAAATACTGATGTCACATCGTTCAGACGCTGGCATGCTGGCAATGAAGGTTACACAAAGAAACACCCTGAAGGTGGCGATACTTAAAAGGTGAGTAGTATATCTTGATATCTTACATTAATACATGAGGTATTTTTTTGAAATACGCAGGGCCGGTGCAAGGATTTTTGCTGCCCTAGGCACAAGAAAAATTTCCCACCCCATTCACTCCGTCCTGTAGGTTTAACCCAAGATAAAACCTTGCCTTACCTTGAAGGGTTAAACATGCCCCAACTCCGCTGTTGGAAGTGCATAGAGCTTGCCACTTATGTGCATCAGGTCCCCAATGCTCCTGCATGAGGAACATTGGATTGGATCAGTGTTTTCCCATCAGTGACATTAAAAGCGAGGTAAGGAGGCAAGCAGTCAGAGGGAGTCTTGGTGCTTAAAAAATGTAAATGAAAGTAAATCCCCCCCTCCCCCCTTTATTTTTTTAATCATTTTATGGTCAGGGTTGTTTGAATCTAAGTAGGAACAGATACACTATAGTATTTGGAATACAGGTTTATATTCCTAACACTAGAGTGTTTGTTTTTTTTAAAGTATTGATTTTAAGGGACATGGTCCTTTCTGCCCAAATAAAATCACTGATACATACATGCATGCTCACACTCAATGGTCCACACAATCACAATTGGTGACCAATGCACACACACACACTGACTCAGACATCAAATGACTTGTGTTGGCTGACACACATACTATGTGTGTGACCCATGCAGAGACACACTGTCCCCAGCAGACACACACACTCACAGTCCCTAGCAGACAGACACACTCTTTAAAGCACACACTATGAAGACCCCCTCTTACCTTAATTTCATATTGGCTCTCCATGTGTCCCAGGCTTCCTCAGTGTGCCTTTCTGCCTCACTCTCAGCTCCGCCTCCGCCCCAGAGTAAAGGGAAAGGGGCAGGAGTGATTGAGCAATGCGCCCTTGCGCTGCCGGCTTTTTCAATGGCTGGGGGCAGCTCTCTGTGGTCACTGCGTGCAGCGGTTGATGCCACCGGGCGCTAGTCTGCATCTATGTAAGGGCTCCCTAGCGCCCGGTGGCATGCAATTAGTTCCTATTATGCTATTAGTTCCTCATAGAGGGTCCAAGACTAGCATTAGAGCTGCTGCCAGCGCCCCCACTTGATCAGCGCCTTAGGCGGCCGCCTACTATAGGGAGCGCCGGCCCTGCTTACAGCTCAGTATAATGTATTACTATAACCTATTTACTGCTCCGTATAATGTATATTTATAACCTCACTTACTACTCCATATAATGTATCGTATATTTTATGTATACGAGGGCGATTTAAAGCTGTTAGTTTTTTCATTACAGGTTTATTTTAAAGGTACTAGGTGTCACATTGATGTAGTGTGGGTGAGTGATGGGTGAACATCTACCTCTATAAGTTACAGGGAAGAAGATCCGATGCGTACTGAGCATGTGAAAAGGGACATCTAAGCTCTGTTTTTACCAATAATGTGGGGGAAATTGACTTACACATACCAAATAGTAACAACCCCTGGATGTTGGGCTAAGGTAACATCCCCAGGACGTACTTGTAAACCAGAGTAATCTGAATGTACCTTTCCTGGTTAAATACTTTGTTATTATTAATATGAAGGAGAATGAGAATGGCCTTTCAAAGCCTTTAATGTGCAAGTACACTACATTTTTTTTCAATCAAAAGTTTACAAGTAAACACTGGTTGGCTGTGCTTCTTCACATGCTCAGTCTAGCTGGGATCTGGATTAATGAGATACTTTAATCTGAGAGGAGCACTCTGTATTTTACACTTTATTGGAGCTACTTCAATCCAGCTGGCATAGTGGTCTTTTAAATGTTCATTAGTCCTTCGTTGAAGAGAATGCCTGAAACCAGACTACTTTTACAAAGTCCCAATGTAGCATGCACTGTTTATATTTGCATAATAAAATGTCAAAGCAACATATTGAGGATTTAAGCATTAAATACAAACATGTCTTCCTGACCCTACAGTATTAACAACACTATCTAGTCCCCGTCCCCGTCCCCTCTTCTAGAATATTACCTTTATTCCAGTCTGCTGGTACTGGCTCTGCCCCTTATCTGAATCCTTGGGTGACATCATCAGAAGTGATGATCTCAGCCAATCACAATGCTTTCACATCGAAAAGCATTGGATTGGCTGACAGTGTTTACTGCAAAACGCCTGCAGGGTTGACTATACTCACCAGAACAACTACATTAAGCTGTAGTTGTTCTGGTGACTAGAGAGTACCTTTATATTTTCCAGGCCCAGTAGCTACTACACATCAATGCAACATGACCTCTTTCTAAATTACTTCTAGATACATCTGCTAGTGTACCTAAGACAATAGTGTCCTCATCTCAGCTTGCCATTCAAACTGAAACCCACATCCAGTGTCTTAGTTATATATGATTTTAGTCTCTTACATGTAGTCATTCAGTCTATTGCATTAATCTGTGGAAGGTTTTATTAGCTCACTTGCCCTGTCCCTTTCATTTTACTGTTGAACTCTAATGGTACATAGGTGTGTTACTGCTAGTCCCCCTAGAGGCGATATATCAGGTTTCCAAAATAAAACTAGACCACTGCTCAGTGACCCACATTTTGAGAACACGTCATCTAGACTGTAAGTATTTTTCAGCAGGGCTATCTTCAACTCTTGTATCTAGGTGTTTTTAGAAAATTTCTAAATAATAATATTGACACCTAGAAGAAATTTTTTTAGCACTTCATCCTTCCAATATTTTTTCTAGTTTGTTTGGTTCTTGAATGATGGTTTATAAATTGTTTTTGTAATCTCATACTTTGCTTGTGTGTTTTCTATTTACAGGCTGGAGATGTGGTGGACTGTGAAATAGATGAGCTGGGAGTTATCAGTAACCAGGTGCTGTGAGGATTTGCAGGGCATAGCAGACCGTCTCACATCATTCTAACACTGACATTTATTAGTGAAAGAAATGATATTCATGATGAGAAATTCAAATTCTACTAAAATCTACAAATGAAGTGCATGCACAAAAATAAACCTCACACTAACTGTACTGTAAACAACAAAAATTATCATTTTAAGTATTGTGTTTGCATCTTGTTTTTTTCAACGTCAGCAGTTTTGAATAAATGTGTCTCAAAGATAATGATCTAAATATTGACAAGCTGTGACAAAATGCAAATATAACCATGCCATGTGAAATTAACCTAAATAATAGCTCATCCACTCTCCTCATAATGTTGTTGACCTGTGAAATCAACACTCATATATGGTGTCATCTGTAATCTTCTTTGCGATCTTCTACTCTTCATAATTTGTAAACAAATTGTTGGATAAAGGAATTCAGTTTTTTGCAGTTCTCTTTAAGCAGGAATGTCTCAGAGATGTGAAGGGTTCCTTCAGGACTGCTTGTAACAAAGACCTGGTAAGGCAAGAGACACACAAGAGTGTGTGTAAAAAAACAAAATCAAAACACAACTATTTAAAATAGCAAACTACAAAATCACTGCAGACATCTGTTGTTTTCTTTATAGTATTGTAACAGAAAAAGTAAAGTTCCAAGCTAAATATATGGCTTTAAAAGTTGCCACATATATTTGGATGCTGCTAATCTAATGATTTAGAAGGGAACTGTCACTTACCAGCATTCTTTACAAATAATTTAAATTTTTGCAACGAAGCAGAATCATTACTGCAAAAATCAGAAAGGGACCGTTCCACCATTTCGAAAATTGAAAAACACAGATGTTGCATAGTGGTCATCAGATAAGCTATACAGAAGATACAATATGCCATCACTGAACTAGATACATAGCGGAAGTCAAATGTATCTGTAAAGCAATGTACAACAGCAAATATGTTCTGAGAGTCGTTGGTGAACTCACTTTATCTAGCTAACAAAATAAAATTGAATATACCTCCCTCACACCAATCTAGCTGTTCTCCCCAATACTGGATCCCATTTCTTCTGCAGTTTGGTTAACAAATTGAATGCTGTGTGAGTCATATATTCCATTTGACAACAATTATCTATTACACCTTTGATATGTGCCATATCGGGAAATCAGTTTTCCAATGTTTAGAAGAATTTTAGTTTATGGGCATCCTGCAGTACACTCTTTGGCAAAATATATAAATGAGCAATTTCTGCCTGAAATTTTAATTGTAAGAGCATAATCTCCTCTACCAACTGAGAGTTTTCAACTGCTTGTGTATAAGGGGTCAAGACCAGCATACGTGAATAAGGGTTCCTTCACTATCGCATCTTTTCCAACTATGGGTAACATATGGCTCAGTCAAACAGGAGTGTAATACCACCTGAATTAATGTTTACAGAATAACTCAATGTAATTCATAAAATTGGAGATACAGGCATGGTTTAAAAAGCATTGAAAAAAACCTTGCCCAGTTCAGTGTCTTTCTTGTAAAAGGCAGGCTTATGATCGTAATAATCTAATTTAATCTGAAAGCAAACATAAACTGCAAGTGCTTTTAAATCAGAGCTAGGTCAGTCTCTAAAACTATTGGGGGGGGGAGAGAAAAAGATAATATTATACACTTACATTTGGCATGGGCCTAGAACTTCTGCTGCACTTTCTCTGTGGACTCTGTAACCCCACACCCTGGTACTGTGAGCCAATGATGGTTCCTGAATAGAGAGGCCAATTGCATGCCTCCACTCATGGGCAGCTGGCTCTACTGCCTGAATGGCAACTCAATGGTAATCCACTGAAATTCAATCTTAAAGGAAATGGGGCATGTGCAAAATAAAGATTCTATATCCGTCTTATTTTTTTTTCCTTTCAATTTATAATTTTTTATTGGTTTAGTATACACATGTATACATTTGATTAGTATCTGAGATTAATAGTAAAACAAGTAATATTACAAGTAACATCAGGAGCACTGCAATACAACAGGACGTTTTACCATAACTGGCGGAAAGGTAAGGTATAAGGTATCATACAGGTTAGTGTGCCTCGTTGGGCTGGTGAGGTAGTGAAGCAGAGAATATAGAGATATTAGAAATTATAAAGAAAACTCTCATGAACACAGTATGTCTATTAACAGGAAGGACAGTTCTCTGCGGCCCATCGCTCTATCCCTTTCTTGCTTTCATGGGTAATTGGGGTTTGGCTTGTGTCTTCGAGACGCCTTCTCTTGGGTCCACCTTAATTAGTTTCCTTTCAGGTCATCGCTGTGTAGTTGCAGGTCATTTAAGAGCGTCTCTGGGTCTTGGTCCTACCTGAGAGAGAGGGTCTTATTTCCTTGTGGAACTAGTAAGGCTCCTTTCGTGCCCCATCTGTACCGGACTGATCGGTCTCTCAGCAGCCTGGCAACTGGAGCCAGCTTGCCATTTTTCTATGCGGACTGCGAAGGGTATACCTCCATATAGCGTCCTCCATATAGTGTTACCTCGCTATTCTCGAACTTGACGCTACCCAGAGCTCTGGAGCGGGCCATGATCGCGGAGCGCACCACTATGTCTCTTGTCACCACTATTATGTCCCTTGGGGAGCTAGCTGGGGCCGTGGTTGCTTTCCGAATCCTAAATGCCGACAGCAGCAAAGGTGAGCCCTCTTCCACTCTGATTCCCATAGTGGTGAACAGCCTCTGCAGATAGAGCAGCAATGCTTCCCAACTGACCTCTTCTGGAATGCCTCTCAGCCTGACATTCCGGCGCCTGTGTCGAGACTCCATGGAAACCACAGCTCTGTGCAGTCTTTGGACCTCCTGTGTAAGATCCTTCAGATTGGTCTCTGTGGCTTTAAAGGACCACTATAGTGCCTGGAAAACATACTCGTTTTCCTGGCACTTCTAGGCTCTCTAGGTCCCCCCCACCCTTAGGGTCCCCCTCCCGCCGGGGTCTAGGGTGAGGAAGGGGTTAAACACATACCACTGGGCTCCCTCGGCGGTGGGGACTCTCCGCCTCCTTTCCCGTCATCAGCTGAATGTGCGGCAAGCGCATTCAGCCAGTCCATAGGAAAACATTCTCAGTGTTTTCCTATGGACGCTGGCGTCTTCTCACTGTGAAAATCACAGTGAGAAGCGCGGAAGCGCCTCTAGCAGCTGTCAATGAGACAGCCACTAGAGGCTGGATTAACCCATAGGTAAACATAGCAGTTTCTCTGAAACTGCTATGTTTACAGCAGAAAGGGTTAATCCTAGATGGACCAGGCACCCAGACCACTTCATTAAGCTGAAGTGGTCTGGGTGCCTATAGTGGTCTTTTAATTCTGTCATCCCTAGCTCTCTCTCTCTCTCGGCTCCACCTCCTTAACCATCTGAGTCACGATGACCAGTTCTCTTTGGGTCTCGTGGAGGTCGGCCTTCCACACTTTGCAAAGATATAGTAGCAGCCTGTTGATATCCCCCTTTGTGGAGGGTGTGGAGTCTTCATCAGACTCTAATTTCTGATCGGGGATTCCACTTCCTCATGTGACTCCTCCGAGTCTTCTGGCATGGGTTGCGCCGCGGCGCCATCTTGGAATTTTCTCTCGGAGCAGGCCTCTAAAAGGAGAGTCTGATATCGGGGAGTTTGGGGCGCTCAGGTACTTGGAACCTCTTATTTTTGCGGCCCATATTATCAGCTGGTGGGGGCAATAGGTTGGGCGTTCTCCTGTGTGGGATTGCCAGGGTTAATCTTTGTTTTATCTGTTTCTGTTGCGAAGCTGCACATAAAAGCGACCGCTCAGTCTGCTAGTTAGCCAATGTGAATAATAAGTATTCATTCCTAATACATTTACACATACTATGTTGTTTTTAAACTCTTTTTTTATCTTTAATTGCTTATTTGGTTATATTTTATGTTTTAAAGTTAATTAATGTTCAGGTCACATGATCAGTGACATCTTCTGACCGTTCAATTTCTCAGCTATTTAAGAGTAAAGGTCTCCTACTCTGTAACACTTTGAAAAAGCCTTCTGTATAGGTGAAACGCGTTAGTGTGCTACTTACTTTTCTTTTTATTTGTTTAATAAAATTAATCTGTATTGTACCCCTGGACCTTCATTGGACATCTTTTATTGGAGAAGCTGTATCTCACATTTCTGGGTGGGGGACAAACCACCTATGCTGTAAAGGACTGAGCAATCCCTATTTGCTCATCCATTGTGAGTATATTTCTCTCGTTATTTTATTTCTTTTATTAATACAACAATATTCCTGTTCTTTTATATCCTATATATATCACTGGAGCATCATCTGGAATACACCACGTGGACTATTGGCACAGGGATACGTTACCAGAGGAAATCAGGACCATCCTAACATCCACAGACGGGGATTGTACAGTCCATACGCTGTGATCTGGAGCTAATCTTGAGCTCCAAAAAAGTGTGAGTGAAATATATTTTTTCCTTATATTCTGCTTCTGCTGTTAGAGACATACTACACTATATTATTATTCCTGTCCCATTTTTTTTTCTTCCTTATATTGTCTCCATTGGACTCCACACCCGGCTTTTAATTATTAAGCGCTGTTTCCCTACATCCCCCGCTTTACAGCTTAATGTAGTTGTTCTGGTGAGTATAATCATTGCCTTCAGGCATTTTCATGCAGACACTGCCTTTTTAGAGACAAGGCAGTGTGTTTACATTGCCCCTAGGGACACCTCAAAGTGGCCACTGGAGATGCTTTCTGGCTTAGTGCTGCACAGTAGGCAGCACTGCCGTTTAGCGTCCCCACGCTGTGCATAGGGACGCTGAATTTTCCTCAAAGAGATGCATTGAATCAATGCATCTCTATGAGAAGTTGCTGATTGGCCAAAATGGCATTTGGCCACGCCCCATTGTCGGTTTTAGCCAATCCACTGCTTTCCCCATAGTAAAGCATCGGATTGGCTAAAAAATTGGCAATTCTAATGTCACCAAGTGGGCGGGGCCAGCGCCGGCAGAGCCGAGGGGAGCTGAAAATAAGGTGAGTTTTCACCCATTGTGATGAGGCTAAGGGGAGGCAAGCCACCTAAATGGTGGATTTTCACTATAGGGTCAGGAATATATGTTTGTGTTCCTGACCCTATAGTGTTCCTTTAAATGTAAGTGTGTTTACACCCCATTATTTTATGTTTAGCAAGGATTGTTACCATCTGCGCCATTTGTTGTTCTCTCTGTTTATCTTTAATATGCTGCTGTTTTAACATTGCTATAGTACTGCATACTGTGAGGGGATAAGATACTCCTTCCCACACAGAGCTCCACTTTGTATTATAAGTCTTGCACTTGAAATATATATTGTTATTTATGATTTCAAGAGAAGTGCCTACTATATTTTTCTTTTCCATGACCATCAGTATCTAAAACTGAGTGTCCAGTTGTAAACACAGGTCCACCAACTGTTCTTTGACAAGGATTATAATTGGCTGGCAGAGACCTATGGGAACTGTAATGTAACAGCTGGATAACCGAGGCTGAAGTGTAGGTGTAGAGAGAAGAACTGCTGTCATCACTGTGAGAAGACATATTTAAGCAATTCCTGACAAACTAAATATGATTGAGTTGAGTGGCACTTACCCCAAGATCTATAAAGGTCCTAACAGCACAGGCAGCCAAGGAATACTCTGCACATTCTATTAGCAAAAAAAAACAAAAAACAGAAAATGAAAATAATATGACATATTCTCCGTATACAGTATGTCTCCCATACAATATCACTTATTTGTTGAGCTTAAAGATTCTCGGTCATCTCCCTGTAGCTGAAAGAGTATGAAGCGTAACGAAAGCTCAAGATAAAATACTTTGTATAATGGTGAGAATGAAGCGTAATATAATAGTGCAGGTGTTTTTCATTTTTCCACTGCAGCTGTAGTGGCTATCATTTCCACTGATGCTCAGAAAGCTTAATGGATGGTTGTCATGAAATCGTAGGTAATTTAGTCCAAAATCTAGTGCAGTGCCCAAGACTAGCCATCATTGTTGTACATTATATCCTGTCTGCTGACATACCAATTAAATGCTCAAGTTCTTTTAGTGAGGTTTTCTATCATTTAAGATTTAGTAAAAGGATTTTTGTCCTGTTGTCCTACTTAAAGGGACTCTATAGGCACCCGGACCACTTCAGCTCATTGTTAGGTTGCCTTTTGGTCACCTGACGCTGGACATTTTAATGCTATGCATGAGGACATCCAGCGTCACCAGAAACCCCACAGGAAAGCATTATACAATGCTTTCCTATGGAGAAAGTACTAAGACTGAGACTGATCTGCTGCTTTTGCAAGCTGTTTCTTGCAAAAATCAATGCATGCTTTCATAGGTATAGGTATATCTACTAAACAGCGATTTTTATTTATTTGTATTTGGACAGTGGAGTGTCAAAGGGATACTATAGGAATCAAAACAACCAACTTTAGTTTAATTCATTGTTTATTCCTTCCACCTCTATCGTTTTCTTGGTTCCATCTGAAAGACCATCAGCATGAGTAATTTATTATTAAGTAAAGTGAAATATAAACAGCTGTTATTTCATGAGTTATTATTTAAACCCACCCACTTATTCTTTAAGCTTCTTCAAGCTTGTTTGATACCTTGGCTTTCCTCCAATATATACCTAACCATTTTTGCATTAAACCTTTGTCTGGGACCATCTTATATCCTGCAGCCAAAGACCCCTCTTTATGACGTGGGAGTGTTTTTTTTTTAGTATTTTCACATTAATTTACATATTTTTTGTGGGGAAGATCTTTTTGTTCTATGTAAAGTACACGAGTAAGGAGGGAAGAGACTAGGAATTCCCTAGTCAGATATTTACATTTAGCAATTGCATTCACAGGCAATGCCTGAATACGTGGGCTGAAACTAAGACTTTAGTGAAGAGAAACTATCATTGTATGTGGGTACTGCTCACAATTACACAGCTATTACATACCATTTCAAATTCTATAACAGGAAAATATGTTTAGTAACTATTCAAATGCTATAGTGTACAGCAACCAACACAACTAATACATTTTGTAGCTTTAGACCCAAAAATATACTGCATTTTAAATGTTAACATTTTTCTATTTTTTGCATTCTGCATTTTAGTCATACCTCAATTGCCCTGCATTCTCTATTCCAAAACACTTCCTTCTATTGTACCCAGATACAGCCCTCTTTATGTTCTCCCAAAACTAGTGTCCAATAGCATTTTTGTATGAGTCATCAAGAAGCACAGCAACAGTAACTTAAAGGGAAACTATAGTGCCAGGAAAAAAAAATGTTTTCCTGGCACAATAGCTCCCTATAGTGCCCCCTCCGTCACCACCACCACTCCTCTCCCCCCAGGTGCAGATGGGGTTAAAAAAACAACAAAAAAAACTCTCTTTCACTTAACTGAGTCCAAGACCAATGTCCTTTGCGCTGTTCGGAGTCCGCTTCTGGTCTTCTTCCACCAACGCCAGTTGGCGGGGGGAGACCTGATGTGCAGCAATGGGCGCACTCACATTAGTATAATGCTTTCCTATGAAGTGTTGCATGGCGCTGAATATCCTCATGCATAGCATGAGGGCGCCCAGTGTCAGGCAACCAAAAGTCGCCTAATGACATGGAAGTCCCTCTTAGTGGCTGTTTTGTAGACAGCCACTAGAGGTGGAGTTAACCCTCAAATGTAATTATTACAGTTTATCAAAAACTGCAATTATTACTTTTGCAGGGTTAAGGGACCTTGGACAGTGCACCCAGACCACTTCAATGAGCTGGTGGTCTGGGTGCCTATAGTGTCCCTTCTATAGTGTAACTACATCTTTTATAAATCCCTAATCTTAAAGATTTTGTTTACCCGTCATCTATTACATACCTCGGCAGTATAATCTGGTACTGTCTGCATAGAAAGTAAAACATAAGGTAAAACGTCTGCACACCATTCTCTTACCTTCAATGTTTTTAAATCAAAGATAAATACTTTCAAATCTAGAGTCGGTTACATATTTTAATCAGAGTTCACATACACAGCGCTGGGTTTATTCTACACAGCAGGTATTCATATTGTGAAACCACTCATTCATCTCTCACCAATTCCAGAATTTTCTTTTAAAGTGCCAACATAATTGGTATATGGGGGAAAGCAGGGCCTACGCGAAAAGTGACAGGTTGAAACACACAGATGGTTTTCCAACAGATGGTTGAAAAGTTCACCCAAATGTTTCAATCTCATAAGGAATGTGGATAATTGACTGAGAGCATTTGTGATTCCGCAAGCAATTCCCTTGCATTACAGACCTAGAAGGAAATAGAAAGTGAGAGATGCTTAGTGGCTTAATATATGGGCAAGTAACTCAACATTGCTCATCAATGATGACGATAAAGGTCCAAAACAAAAAAGAGGATGGAATCTAACAAATGGACAGGTTACTGATCACAAAGGACTGGAGACACTGGGTTCAAGAAAATAAGTTACTGTGTTGCAATAAAGAAATGTGTCAAAAGTAAAAACTGACAGGTTTCTAGGTACAGTGGGTTAAGAGACGGGGCGTAGCTTAGACGTCGTGCTACATGTATGGCTTAGTCCCGAGCTCAGGCCATAGTGCACATTAAAATGCAAATTCTAAACACTTTAGGGCAAAACTTTGACCACTATCCCACTAACTTCCACCCTGCAAATCATGATGTCCTCCCAAAAAGTTGCAACAGAAGCGGGACCCAATAGTGGCCCAACTCTTTACTATGCAACGTAAGGAAATGCACACAGCTCAAATTGGTGGCAGACGGAGCCCATGTGGCTCGATAGATGAAGAGGAGGACGCAGCCTCCAACCCTATTCTGAAGACACTGTGAAAATTCTGCAGCAAATGAAGGCTGACAGGGCCTTCTTGGTCAAGGAAATAGAAAGGAGCATGGGGAAGGTGAAGGGAGAAATCCAGGCCCTAAGGACCTGCTGCGCCGAGCTTGAATCCAGGGTGGAGACGATGGTCTCAGCACACAACACTATTGTGGACTGCACCAACACATTACACAGCAGCCTGAATGAAATGGAGAGTCTGACACCTTTCTATCATGGCCAGCATTATGTTTTTCAGCAACTGAGCTACAGTATCTCTTCTATGTGATCGGACCAGATGGGCTTGCCTTCGCCCCCCATTTGTAGCAATGAGCCTTGGGCACCCATGACTTTGACGACGGTTCACTGGTTGTCCGTCCTTGTACCACTTTTGGTACGTACTAACCGGGAACACCACACAAGAGAGATGCTCTGACCCAGTTGCCTAGCTATTACTTTTTGTCCCTTGACAAAGTCACTCTCCTGCTTCCAACATAATTCAAGAACTGACTGTTCACTTGCTGCTTGATATATCCCATCCCTTAACAGATGCCATTGTAACAAAAGAATCAATGTTTTTCACTTCGCCTGTCGATGGTTTTAATGTTTGGCTGATCTGTGTTTTTGGCTTAAAGAAACCCCAGAGGTCACTACTCTGCACTACCTATATGGCCGTTCTAATGTCCTTCTCTATTTGGGATAGAATAAAATATAAAGGCAGAAGGAGATGCTTGGGATGCAGGGGCAAGGGTCTCTATATAAGTTACAGCTCAGAAACAAATGTTTACATTTTATTAAGATGGAATGGCACTGTGTTGAATGGGGAAAATACCTTCAGATGATTGTTGGAGATAATATGGACATTGAGGTTCTTACTTCCACATGTGGCGCACCTGTCAGGTAAATCGCCCCATACTGGGAGGGAAGGACCTTTAGCGTCTGTGTTCCAAAGACCCCTTGATCTGGACCCCTGATTGTTCCTGTTGTCAAGGCTTCTAAAAGGCTTTCCAAAAACTTACAGAAACTATTCAATAAACTAACCTTGGCTGAAGAAGGAATAATAATAAAATAACCTTGGTTGGAGCAGCATCATAGTACGGTGAGTCAGTCCCTATGATGGGAGAGGACAGAGCTTAAATAGAGCCACAGTGCACAATATTTTACCATCGTTTTATAAAGCCTGGGGCCCTTGATGAGAATTTGCTTCCACGGCATAGCACAGGTGATTACCAAAGGGTTCAGGTAATTACAAAAGAGTTCACACTAACCTCACCACGCTGAGCTCCCCCTCACCCTCCCTCATTTTCAGTTTTTTTGTCCGACAATTTGTTTCTAATTTCACTATAATGTGACATTATAACATTGTATTTAAAAAGAGACAAATGCACTGTAACACTAGCAAATAACTATGTATGTGAATGATGATTATCTCTAAAATAAGGAAATTTAAAAAAATTATATAGCGTCTTGGTAGAATGAGATTCGAAGCAGCAGGCTTATAAGATGAGGAAATTATGGTTCGACGGAAGGAAATGGACAGATATGGCATGGGGCTAGGCAGGCAGGTAATTTTAATATCAAGAAACCTGTGATAAGGGTAAAGATTCAGCTTGCTTCCGTATTTTGTTTCAGTGTCATGTATAAGCATGTATATGCAGAGGTTAGTACTTTCAAGTGCAAAAAAAAAAAAAAATGTGCCCTCATTTTATTTCTTCAATCATACTGCATAATGACTGTGATACAAATATAAGTCACACTTGCATAAAATATACTACACACAGTCATCACATAGAGATATACTGCATGCATCATATTACATACACATGACAGGTGAGGATATGATAAAGCATATAGTAAATGCTTGTCTGCCAGCTACATGTGTGAGGATATTATAATGGTGATTCCCTTAGCATGTTATAGGACAGCAAAATAAAATCTGCTTTTGCTAAACCTGCACATTACAATATTGAAGAAATCAAACAAGCAGGATACAAGAGTAAAGATCTACTTGAAATGCAGGAAGCAGAGTGTTCCACATGGCAAGACTTGTGCAAATGTAGAAAAAATTAAACGTTAGGAAGTGAAAGGCTTATCTCAGGGGGGTTACAGCAGTAATGCGGAGAACTCAGGTTTACAATGGTGTTTACGCACAATATAGTGTAAAGTTGATGTGGAAAAAGGTAGATTTCGATCTAGTGTGCAACTATATCTGCCTTGCCAGTCTTAAGTCTGGAAAAACATCCTGTAAGCTGTACTATTACAGATCTATTTGGTAATGTAAAAAAATAATGGTATATTATGTGATTATTTTTACATAATTAACATATCATATCTAACACATATACAAAACAATGCCCTATCAAACGAATTATACAATACCCAGAATAAAAAGCAGCACCACTCCTTCCGGGGGCAGGATGAGATACAATGTGTGATATATATTTCAGATAACGCATGTTTTTTTTTTTGTAGCATTGCTTATATTATTATTAAAAGCATCATTTGTAGCACACAAATGCTTAGAAATCTGAAAGTCCACACAAACCAACAGCAAGGTAGCTTGACTGGGTATTTCCGATTCAGAAACACTCTGATCCACAGAACTAGTAAATATAAACATGATGTCAGGAGTTGTCCTTAGTCTTATTTAAAACACAAGAAAGTGACTTGATGCAAGGCTAACAATAAGTTTTCATTTGTGCTTTACCCTTACCATGGCTTGGCCCATCCTTTCTCTCTCAAAATAAGCCACATTAAGTAAGGCCATAGAGACAACCTACAGAGTCTCAATAAGAAAAATATTTATGTAATGGTAGAGCTAAAGGGACTTAAAGTGGCACTATCATGATAGGTAAATCTTGAGCCTAAATGCTCAAGATTTAGCTGTCAGAGCACTCTGATTGGTTGTCTTAACCCAACCAACCAGACCGCTCTGTGTCAAATAGCAGGGTGTGGGAGGGCTTTAAAAGACTTTCCTCGCCCTGCGGAGCTCAGAGCCCTCGCTGAGTGAAGATTGATTTCTATTTTTTTTTTTTGATCAACCGGATTTATGGCTTTTTATTTGACCCTTCTTGGGGATGAAAAAAGAAGGTTTTAGATAAAATAAGACATCTAAGGGTAAGTATGACTGTAACGAGACCAATCTTGCCACATTGCATTGGAGGAGCCTGGTTGCCCGCCTGCTGCCTTTGGATTATGGACCGGCAGCTAAAGGGTTAATTTTACTGTGCAGAAGGATTTATTTCTCCCTTTCTGCACAGCCATTCGATAGATTCTATCTACCGATCAAACAGCCTGTTTGCAACCTCCCCAGAGCCGTGGGAAGCCGGCCGGCGCCGTTAATTGGCCACCCAGGAGCTGGAGTGTGCTGCCAATTTACCTCCCTGAAGCTGCGGTTAAGCGCAGCTTAATTGATTGTTACTGGGTGGCCGCTGTTACACTTAGCGGCCGCTAGGTGGCGGTGTTCTGGAGCTCCCCGGGCAGCCAGCGCTTTTCTGCCCAGCTTTCATGCACCAAACCCGGACACTTTTACGTGCAGGCACCGCTGAACCTCCAGCCCCTGGTTCTAATTCGTATGGATTAAACGAATGCATGCAAATTCGGTATTTTGTGTTGGAGGAATGTTTCAACCCAGATAGCCATGCCATGGAGCATATTAGTGTAATTAAAGACTCTGGCTCCATGGCAATTAAACTGTATTCGTGTGGTCTGAGTGCCATTCACCTAATAATGTGCACTCAGACCTGAGCTATCTGGGGATATGTTACATGTCTGTGTTTTATGTGCAAAAAGTAACTTTGTGTATTTTAAAGTGATAGTCTGTCTTTGTGTCCCCACGTGTGTAATGGAGTTTTGCCTTTGTCCTGGGAGATAATTGAATTACTTCTCCAGGGCAGAGGGAAGGAAGCCAGGATGCATTGTGGGGATGTTTTACTTCTGTATGTCTGTAATTGGTACTTGTCTGTCCATCTAGGGGAGTGTCCACCAGGTGGGAGACCTGCATAAATACAGGGGCAGGTAGTCCTCAATAAACAGACCACTGCTTGACCCTCAACACTGAGCCTTGTCTCGTTCTTGGGGGGATTCACTGTATGCTGATAGGGACTGACTGCCAGGAGTGTACGCCACTTGGGAGCTTTTCCTGTTCGTCTGCTAGCAGCTATTCGTGAGATTCCAGTTCGGGAGTTTGGAGTGCTACCTTATTCCCTTGTATGCAGTTCGGGAGTTTGGTGCATTCACTTATATCCAATTTGTGAGTTTTGGTGATTCTACAGTAGCTGTGCCGGTCTGTGAAAAGGGGATTATCGCCTAAACGATTTTAACCCCTTGTCTGCTGAAACGGTCCGTAACAATGACTTTTTTTTTTTAATTTACAGGTTTTTAGTTTATTACTCCCCATCAATATTTTTAGGGTGACAGGGTTAGGTAGGGTTTTATTTTTTATTCGGGCGGGGGGGGGGGAGAGACTATGGGACCCCTTTTCACTGGGTAGGGGTGACTAGGGGCTTGGGGACCCCTAGTTACCTGCGGGGGGGTTATTTTTATGTCTAGCCCCCACCCGCTGCCAATAGGTCGGGTGGGGGGAGACAGTAGGTGGGCCCTCATTGTCACTTAAGGCCCCCACCCGCCGCTCATGGGTGGGGGCCAGGGAGGGCAGTGGGTCTCCCCTGTTTGTCACTTAGCCACAGGCTGCTCACTCTTTGATAGCCATGCCCCTACTCGCGGCATGACAAGTAGGGGCAGGAGGGACATTTTAATCTCTCTTATTTACTAATACTAACAAATTTTCACTTAGTGTTAGTAAAGTAGGCTGAAAGACAAATTTGTATCTTAAAACCTTTTAGTACATAGCTCCCTAAATCTTGCAGCCGAACAAACTGTACACAACCAAACAAACTGTACACATTTTGTTAGGACAAAATTCTGTGAATTCCCCGGCACCCTGTCTATATGACAGGATGTTCAAACGGCAAATGTAGCAAGGCGAGAACACGGAGGAAGGGTGAGTATTGTGGGTGAGTAGTCCCTACTTTGTCTTGTGTTTTAACGAAAACTAGATCAGATATGAAGAAAAGAAGAACAGATTCTGAAAGAGGAAGAGAAGAGGAAACAATAGCAGAAAGGTAAAATGAAATGAGGCTTAATGCTTATACAGAAATAGTTGTAACAAAGGTCAAGAGGAGTGGGTTAAGAGGGCATAGAATAGCTTTAAGTAAAAGCACAGAAAATGATATAAATGCAATAGCTGAGATGCACCTTTTGAGGCTTGCCTTGACGTGGCAGGTGAGCTTATATTCAAATGGCCATTGGAATAAAACTAAAGAGCCTCCATTTTTTAAAATGTACATAGGGATTTAGGCCAGAGTGCAGGAAACTTTATCTTTGTTTGTAAAATTCAGATTAAGTTGAATTTAATAGGTATCCAAAGCGTACATCTAGTGATGTTTTTATAAATGTATAGTATTGTTGTTCAGTCCTACTTTTCGTAAGTGTTATCAAGTGTAGGTTCTGGGACTATATGAAATCACTCCCCAATAAAATTAATTGGGAAGTTGACAGCAATGTTGCAGTCACATTCTATACCTTTTTGAGGTAGCCATGCTTTGTAAATAAATGGTTTTTAAACTCTGCAAACATCCACAGTGGAGGTTCCACAACATTAGTTAGAGGCCAGTTTATGTTTCTAACTCAATGCACAATGGGCAAAAATATGGTTGTATCATCAAAAACATGTAAGCTGTTCTAAGTCTCTTATTTTGACCTTAAAATTTATCTTGTCATGATTATAACAACAGAAAATGTGTATGCTTTTGAGTTGAAAAAGAAGCTACACAATACATCACTGGTTTTCTAGGCATTATTTCCCATTTTGAGGCAAAACAAAACGATAATGCACTTGCGTAATTTGCCATTTCTGATGCCAAATACTGTTGAGAACCTTCCCCTTTAATTTGGAGAATAAGGTTTTTCTAGCCTGTTTAACCCCTTAAGGACCAAACTTCTGGAATAAAAGGGAATCATGACATGTCACACATGTCATGTGTCCTTAAGGGGTTAAAGCATTTTTGCAAAATGCAATAATCTTACTAAACATCCCCAACATCCTTAACTACCAATGGGACAAAAACATAACCTGTTTCTACTGCTTCAAGAGTCCATTTCTCTGCAGCCCATTCTACAGGTGCACCTTCCAAATGCCAAAGTCTTGTAACCGCATATCCATCATTATAGACTGTGAATCTCCATTTAGTATAATACATAATTATCTTCTACCCATTTCACCAACTCTCCCACCCACGCAGATGTTCTACAATTATATTTAATATCCTTTAAATTCTACAACCATTAACCTGAAGTTCTCTTTTGTTGCCTTTTGTCTCAACTCCCATTATTTCCTGTAAACGTAGTAATACAAATGCTAAATTATCAGCTCACAGACGGGGATGTCTCTTTGTTCTGCACTCATGTGTCTATTTATATATTGTAGTGTTTGTAACTCCTCAATTGTGCATAATTACCGTTCCTTGTACATCGCCCTGGATGCAGGCACTGTATAGGAAATAGTAAACAGATATATACCGCAGCCTTGCATCGTGTTATAGCAGTTAAACTCACATCGTAGCATTTCTGGCTCACCATTACACTTATTGGAGAAGGATGTATGCATATGAAGCAGTACTTACCAAATGAGTCATCCTCTCTTGCTTTTTGCTGAAGGTACCCATGCAGTCTGCTCACATAACCTACCTCTGTATCTACAAACAGAATGAGAAATGTAAATCCAAGCCTAAGTACACACTGCAGAAAGTATTGGCACCATGTCTACCAGGGAGCCCAGCACTTACTATACTTAAACTGTTTCAATACTAAATTCCAATAAAAAGTAGAAGATTTACAGACTCCTGTCTTGCCATTAGTATAGCCCAAACATTATACAAATAGTCTTCTTATACCTTGCCCACAATCTGCATGCTGCTCCAGAAACATTGCAGCTCTTTCATATGTTTTCAGCATTGGTCTCAGAAGGCGGCACAGAAAGAGAAATAAATCAGCATTACGGCTGGAGCGTCCCAGCTAGAAGATAAGAGCAGAGATTTATTACCCACCAAATACTCATTACCTATGCTCTTTATTAATAGTTTATGTATAAAACACATGGCAGAATCAATGCAGTAGTGGTTGATTGCAAGTGTCCACATGTGACAACAAAAGAGCAGGAGTGCCCAAAAGGTAGATCACCGGATGTTTTAAAACCACAGCTTCCATGATGCTTTGTCATTCTTAAGGTATGCAAAGCATCATGGGAGTTGTAGAACTAAACCATATGGGGTTCTACCTTATGAACACCCCTGGTGTAGAGTTTATGGATGAGAGCTTAGTCTACAGGGAGTGAGGTCACAGTTATACAAGACTGCCTCATTTCTGCAGTTTTCAGATCACGTGAGGGTTCTTTCAGGTGTGGAATTCACCTATTCCTAGTTATAAAAAGAGAAAAGAGGGTTGCACTCAATTATAAAAATCACTGGGTGCTCACTGAGTATGGGTCAACAAAAAAAATCTCAGGCACTCACTGTGATATGTTAAGCAACTTTAATGCATACGTTACGTTTCAATGAAACATTGTAGTATCCATTAACGCTGCTTAACGTATCAAAGTGAGTGCCTGAGATTTTTTTCTTGACACTATTCCTAGTTATAGACATAACTCAATTATACAAACATTGAGATGTTATACCCATGTGTGCAGTAATCCCATCACCTTTCAGTACAAGAGTTTTCTTATTTCACAATAACCTGATAACATCTAATAAAGTTGGCCAATTGTATTTATTTTTCTTGCTCTGCACTGTGTTTTTTGACCCCTGATCTCAAATTGCGACCAAGTGTACCAATATGTTAGAACTGCATAATGATTAGTTTTAGGAAATGACAATATTTATTCATTTATCCTTATATATTTTCTTCATAACCTCTAGGTCTCATATCATACCTCAACTACTGCCTTTCCTATGATTCCGATCTATTTCCTGTTACTTTAGGTGGCACCTCCCCAGCACATGGCCATTTCTCTTGTAATAACTGTGCTTAAGGGTAAGATGTATGAAAAAAAAGCAGCACTATCCTTTGACAAGTGAAATGTAAGTGGGAGGACAAAGCATTGATCTAATAAGATCTAAAGTAAAGTGTTTATTCTTACGAATTAGCACTTTTCTTGTAAACTATTCATCCAGAGTTATAGTTTTCTAGAAATATTGTGATTTGCTGGGATTTCATGCTTAAAGGGTCATTGTAAGCACCACAACCACTGCAGATCATTGTAATAACTCTGGTGCTAGAAGGCGCTCGGTCAAACCATTGTTGGACTGTTGTTCCCCCGGTGACAACTGTGCATTAACAATATGAATTTAATCCATGTTTGGATATCAATGATAAGCAATATGGCAAGTGAGGGGTCAGGCCATGTGTGCCTACATGCACCCTCATTTTGTCAAACTTCTCAATAATGGTTTGTCACAGAACAAAAGGGATATCATACTAGCACTAATTGTTATATTTCATACACTGTCCCTTTAACCCCTTAAGGACCAAACTTCTGGAATAAAAGGGAATCATGACATGTCACACATATCATGTGTCCTTAAGGGGTTAAAGAACCAGTCCACACACATAAAGCACTTCAGTTTGCTGGAGTGTTTTATGTTTAAGGAGTATGCCATGTTAATTGCACTTTATAAAAGGGTCTATTTCCATGAGAAATATATACTTTTATTAATCAATTAAGAAACACCACCTCAGCTTTCAATCAAGCCATGGAGGTTCTCTTACTCTTCCATTCGCTTCACTGAGCTAATAGAACTAGTAGGAGTCACTGTGAGCCTATGAGTGCACGCACTCGTGTGCACACCTCCACAAGGCTCCATTTTACCTGATCCTCCCTGGCTGCTTATGCTGACCCCTGTTCCAGCATCCTCACTGGCAGCCTCTCTCACTGAACGCTCGCGGGGTGGAATCTAAAGGCTTCTTTCGGTGTGAGCTGGGAAAAGAGGGGATTGCTTGCAACGACTGCAGACAGAAGATATGCAGCTTTTGAAAGCTCCCCCACCCCCCATAAATGACAGCATACATAAATAAATCAATGCATGTTTGCACTGGCGTAGTTCTATAAATAGTGATTTTATTTAGTCCTCTATGAAGTGTTCCTTTAACTAAATCAAATTCCAGTTCTCTATTACCCCAATTGTGTTTGGAATCATAAAGAAAAAAAACATAATTAGTTAAAAAAAAAAAAAAAAAAATTACGGCTTGCGGATAAAGTCTGAAATTATTATAAGTTGCTATATAGCTTTAACATTTTTGAAATTGGAAGCGTTGAAGAAGTCCCTTCTCAAATGAACTTACAACCTATGAGGATTTGAGATATTTAGCGTTAGGTGTTTTGCCTAGGCATGTCATACGACATGTTGCCACTGCTCTAACCAGCCAATATATTTAAATATTTATTTATTCCAGCTTCAAAAATGCAGTGTACAAAATTGGGTCATTTACTAAACAACAAAATGCATTGTATTGAAAATTGGACTGCACAATTTAGGAAACAATAACCAAGCTTTGGCTGTAGATAATCATTTTTTCAATTAATTCTAAATCAGCAATTCCTGAATTTTTTTTGGATAAACCCAAATACTTCACCTTGTAGTAACGTTTCACATCTTCCTCCATGTAATCGCTGTCACTGTCAGCAAAATCGTCCACAGATTTCCACAATAGCTGATCTAAGAAACGATTCCTTCCAGTGTCACAGACAGGCGAGGCGCTGGGATCCTAAAGAGGGGGGAATTTTTTTTAATCAAAATGTCTACATTACCCTAACATTTTCAGAGGAGAGGTGGATATACATTGTATTTACCAATATTAAAACACAGACATGTCTTGAGCAGTTTTAATGTATATATCAGTGGTTCCCAAAGCCGCGGCCCAGGTGATCATGTAGGACCGGAGGGGAGATCAGAGATCTCCCTCACTAGCCCGCTAGCACTTTAATGCTGGCAGCCGGCAGAGGAGGGAGAGAGGACCCGGGGAGCTCTAACCTGCAGCCCCCCCACCGAGTTCTCCTCTCGCGAGCTCAGAGCGTTGCCATGGTTACCACGTGGAGCTGCAAGAGTTCACTCTCACCACTGGGACCACCAGGGTTTAGTACTGTCCCCCCTCCCAAGCAAAGGTAAGAAGGGAGGGGGGATATGAATTGAAAAAAAAAAATATATATATATATACACACACACACACACTGCCTGACCAAAAAACAAAAAATGTATGTGTATGTGTTTTTGTATGTATGTCATGTGTGTGTGTGTCTGTCTATATATGTGTGTATGTGTGTCTTGTCTTTGTATGTATGTGTATGTGTCTTTGTATGTGTGTCTTATGTATGTGTCTTTTATGTATGTGTGTCTTGTGTCTGTCTGTGTCTTTGTATGTATGTCTTATGTGTGTGTCTGTGTGTGTGTGTGTCTGTATGTATGTGTGCCTGTCTGTTTGTATGTGTCTCTTGTGTGTGTGTCTGTATGTGTGTATGTGTGTCTTGTGTGTGTGTCTGTATGTATGTATGTATGTATGTATGTATGTGTGCTGTTATAGTGGGCTATAGTGAGTAATACTAAGTTCCTACTTGGCACTGCTATAAGGAAGGTTAAAAAATGGAAAAAAGGAAGGAAAAAAAAAGGTGGGGAGGGGAATTGAGGGAGAGAAGATGAGCTGACGCACAGATGAGAAATCATATTATGCGCAAACAGAGAAGTCGTCTGAATATCACCGAAAGAGGAGACCTTCGTTTGTTCCTTACGAAAATCTAACCAGATATCAAATATTTAGTCTCGCAGCATCAGCCTCAAGGATGTCATTAATCACTAGTAAAGGTAATTATAATTTACTTTATTGTTTTCTCATTAAACTTCATAAAGTTAAAAAAGTAGAAATAAAAAGATAAATGTACATACATTTATTTTATTTTTTTAAAACACCTGCCTTTCTAAAAAATATTCTGCACTTGCGCGAAAACTGGTGGGCGGTAAGGAAATTTTTCCATCAAGAAAGATGCATTAGTGGGCGGTAGGTAGAAAAAGGTGGACTACCACTGTTCTACACCATACCACCTGCAATTTGTGGAATATATCTTTTTTTTTTACCATTTTTACTAACATTGGGACTCTCACTATTTAGTAATTTGACTAGTTATGCTTTTTTCCCATAATCTTTCTAAGGGGAAGATTGCCTAAGCGCTGATACTATTTATTTTGCTATCTGTTGTCTTTTGGAACTTGGGACGGTTCTATTGTATTTAGCTGCTTTTTTTTATTGCTTGGAATATTTTATATTGTTTGTGCGCTCTCTTATAGTGTATACTGTATAGATCATACCTCTGAAATCTCACTGCTCAATTCTCTGCTATTTAGGAGTTAAATCACTTTTGTTTCTGTTTATGCAGCCCTAGCCACACCTCCCCTGGCTGTGACTGACACAGCCTGCATGAAATAAAAAAAGATTTAATTTTCAATCACGTTAATGTGCTTTACATTTTTTTTTTATTTCCTGCTCTGTAAATTGTACTTTAATTACATACAGGAGGCTCCTGCAGGGCCTAGCAAGCCATTAACAGAGCATGAGATAAGAAATTCTAAATTAAACAGAATTTGCAATAAAGCAAGTGCAAACATTAGATGAATATTTATAGGGAGTGTTTACGTAGGCTGTGTAAGTCACATGCAGGGAGGTATGACTAGGGCTGAATAAATAAAGTTATTTAACTCCTGAATGGCAGAGAATTGAGTAGTGAGATTGCAGTGGCATGTTCTATACACGAAAATTGCTTCATGAAGCTAAGGTTGTTTTGGTGACTTTAGTGTCCCTTTAATAGCAGGGATCTCAAAATGCTGATTTTATTAAATAGAAAGGATTAACTTCTCATCAGCCATAAATGTATGTTACTCACCTCATGTGTAGCAATAAGCCCACACTGAATCAGCTTGTCTAGGATTTCCTGACATATGATATATGGAGACTGACAAGGCTGTAACACAAGAGGAACATAGAACAATGAACAGGAGAAAAAGGCTTACGACTCCCACAATCCCAACTCGAATTGAAGTGTATGAATTCTAGGCTTGCTGGGCATTTTGTAAAGTTGAACTGAACATAATTGTGAACTATGTATTGGATGTTAGATAGAGGTATGAATGGAGAATCTCTAGCACTTGTCAGATTTGTGCCCATGAGCCCTGAATGGGATAAACCAATAGTAAACAGATGTGAGGAGTAATGTTTGTACCGGCTGGAGCAAGAATGTCCTGGGAAGCAGGGTGCACAGACACAGCAGCTTGTCTAAGAGCTCATCATGGGCAAGGAACATCTCAGACATACCCAGAACAGGCAGCTGGGACAGAAGAGCATGCAATGCACAGGCTGTATTGGAAGAGAAAACATAAGCGGTTAGTAGGAGGATGTGTGCAGAGAAATATTGAAGAAAATTTTGCAAAGGGATGGTAACAAGATGAGTATGAATTGTCCAGAAATGAAACTTACATACAATGGTATAAAACCACGGTTACATAACATCATACAAAGTGTGTGAGACAGGGTATCTCACAGATATTAAATCAGGGAAGAGCAACAAGATCACTAGAAAATAGGAGTCAATTAATAATAAAAACATAAGTCCAAAAGCAAAATGAATGTAATGTAATAGCTGGGGGTGAAAGCTATGTGTCGCCCATTCTTCTCATCAGGAAATGCAGAGCAGCAGCGTTCCAACATCTGGACTTCTGCAAAGACTTAATGATACTAAAGAACCAAGCTCTACAAACTCTTTCTTCCCGTTTTTATAGTGTTCACTCTGCTCTAGAAGAAAGTTCGACTGGACAGGATGTCAGAAATAATCTGAATTGATTTAACCAGGAAGGATACATTAAGCTATCTCCAGTTTCCAAGTACTCTTAAAGTTCTGATGCTGAAGTGAAAGGCTAACATGTGGTAATCATTTCTTATCTTGAATTTGGTCTATTTACAGGGAAACGGTTGTCACACTAGGGGTGCATTAGCAGGTGGACTTTGGATTTCTACTCTTGATCTCACCTCCCATGGATTCATGAAGCAAGACAGACAGCAGAGAAGCACTATGGTGACTCAAATTCAGAATAGCCTCTTGAGAGTTTCTGCTTAGCACATAGGTGTCACCAGGAAGAGCAGAATACAATGACACACTCCTCCGCAGAATTTGTAGGCTGTGACAGACTAGGTCCCAGCGCTGACCCGAGAATTCCACATCAAACCCATGAAGAAGAATGTCCTCTGTCAGCAAAGTAAAGTCAGAGAGCAGCCTGGATATTGAGACCCCCTGAAAAAAGTGAAGAAAAAGTATATCACAGTGACTCAATCTGTCCAATTGAAGTGTATTGTTTAAGAAATGATAATGAGAAGAAGTGGGAGCCATAATTCAAGGTGTTAAAGTTTGGATTTGCATGTAAGATGTGGGCAAAAAAAAAAGATGATATTATGGTGTCAGAACGTACTTATTACAGGACATGACAGATAGGACAAAAGGTGGGGGTGTCATAGAGAAAAACAAAAGGGCATAGGAGAAGACAAAGGTGGGAATGTCAAAGAAGAAAGAATAGAATGTCACAGGAAACAAAGATGATAAGAATACCTTAGAAGAGATAGCTAACAATTCTGGCAAATCACGTATGAGAATTGTTATGTAACCAATTTTGAGACTATTTCGTTCATAGATCAACATAATTGCTATATAATTAATTTTATTTCCTTTTGTCTCCTTTGTTACATAGAAAACATAGGAAATATATATTGATAAAATAATATACTGTGGCTCAATGCTAGACAGACCACCCCCAGCATTCCTTTGTACTTACTTTCCTGTATTTGTGCATCAAAAGAGCGGCCATGATGTGAGAAGGCATGATGGCAGAACAGAAAATGGCTGCTGTAAAACAGGAGAATAAACAATCTTTAGTCCATAATGGGGATATCCCAGCACATTGGGACAGAAACAGACAACCAATTCCAGACTACCAATTCACAAGGTATACAGATACTGCAGCTGGAATACTTTAGTAAATAGCCAAAATGTACACAGCAGGTGAGAAATACCAAGATAAGAATAGCAAGAAAATTATATTGTACAATTTTGTGAATAATTCCTGCCTGTATTGATAGGAAAAATAGGTCTTCCTGGCATTGACAGGAGCACCAATTTTATACAGAGCAATATGCCCTATCCATATTTTGGTTATCAATGTTCAGTATCTACATAACTTATCAAGATCTCAAGTTTGGGGTTTTCAACATAAAAAGACTGGAGAAGAGGTAGCTGGACAAAATGGTGCATAGTCAACCATACAACGTATGATTAGAGATCATAGTTGGGATGTGCAGGAAGCACAATAGATAACTAACAATATAAACATATGTGTTTCCTAATACCTTGATCGGTCGCATATAGAACTTAAGTCACTAAAAGTCATTAATAAGCTGTGCATGCATTATATAATGAAAAAGCAATGCTCGGGGAAGGGCAATATTTGCCATTGAAAGAACCACTTTAAAGTTCTAATCTCCTCCCATAAGTACATGTTTGGAATACATTAAAACATTAATTGCATTTCTCTCTAGGTTGGTATGGCAATACAATTTAGAACAAATGACCAAGATATATGTAATGTTATCAAAATGTTTATTTGCAAGAGAATGTTTGCAATGCAGACCCTATATCTAAAAACAGGAATGTTGTTATAAGATGTTAATGTTGCATTTTTCTTCTGATACTCTGATACATGTTTAGAAAGGAAGGTATAGGATAAATCAGGGGTTCCTAAAGCAGCTCTCTAACCTCTGGTCATACTGAGCATTTCATAAAGATAAGAGTTCAGGGAAGTATATCTACCTTGATATATTGAAAATTAATTGCCTTCAATAGACAATTCCCAGTGTCAGAAAGGTGACCATTGCATTTAGGAGCACAATTCTGCAAACCGAGCATTTGGGGCAATTACATTTAAATGGATTTCTAACCTATTTTAAAATTGAAGTATGGGGGTGGTCAATGCCTTGTGTGTAATTTGGGAACCTGATTTTTAAAAAATCTAATAAAACACTCTGGGGTAACTAATCCTACGCTCACCACAATACTCAGTCTGAATAGGTTTATAGACTTCACTTCACTTGATTGTAAAAGCAGATTTTTTCAGTTGTATACAAACATTAGCTATAAGGAAAGATATATAAAGAGTTGATAAGATACAACACGAAGTACCGTATTCAGGTAAGGTGTGTTTGGGTTAAAGAAGAGGACACAGTAGGAACACCATTACTAAACGGGCAGTTGTAATTTTATAGGGTCACGCATCAGAACACAGTGACAACTTCGATAATATTGTTGCACTCCCCACCCTTTTGTTCTGAATTGTTGTCATCTGACAAAAGATCAATTCAGCTTGTGTACGTAAAACCCGCATGTATCAAAGTATTCAATAGACTCCCAGACAAAGGGAATGAGAGAGAAGGAGCAATTTACATTAATGAAGAGGAAAGGCATAAGAATAAATCTGATGGCCGCCCACGACATGATGCCAGGAGGAGCAACTAGCTGTGGAGAGACGGAGGGGGGATATATGCACTTAGATAAAGCTTGGTAATTAAACAACATTAACCCCATCTCTACCAAGCCGAAGATATATTATCCAGCCACCTTTCAGGATACGTGGACTTAGTCACTAAACCTCTGATTGTATGAACATATACATAACACCAGAATACTAAAGGTAAAAAGAGCAACACATTGCAAAGTGTTAAAGTGGTCAAAGCCTGTCCTGTTCGTGTGATTGAGAATAGAGTGCATCCACAAACTTTCCGTTTTAATACCCCAGCATACAATTTGGCGTTTCTATTTGCTAAAGACTACACAATAATAAGTAGAAGGACAAATAAAATCTTACCCAAAATTCCAAAGTTGATCAAAAAAAGTAACATATTTTTCATGTGTTATTTTGACATGAAGTATGCAAACAACCAATTGTTTATTAACACAACCTTAGCCCTCCCTCAATTACAGAGTAGTGACTGCCACAAATAATGATTGTATCCTTCCAATATCCAGGGTGTTATGCCATGAGGCAGTAACTAAGGAGTTGTGGTTCTGTTTGCTCTTACACACATGATTAAAGTGAAGATGTTGGTTTGCAGAAGTTATTTTTGAACTTTTGCTTCTTTCACCACTGACCTACCAGGAATGTCATGATGTAAGTGGATTTGTCTCAACCTTTGTCCTTCAGAAGTTAACAATTGTTTGGATCATATATGACATTTTACAATATAAACATTATTAAAAATGGCTTGTTATAGAAATCTGATTGCTATTCTGTTATGGAAGAGTGTTTTCTCCATTAAAGCAGAATGGAAATCATTTTAATGGGAAACAGAAATATAGAGTGCTGGAATGTTTATCTTGACGGGCTTGAGTCACTTCTCAATGTAAATTACTATGTGAGAAAAATGTCTCAAACTGTTCATAAACATGCCTACAGAAAACAAATAATGTAATAAATGTGACGGTATATAGTTGCAATATATATTACAAAAGTAATACAGTGTATTTCTCATAGACTAGTTTAATATAATATTCCCAATACAATCAAATTAAAAATATTTTCATCTAAATCAACTAAGGTAATTGCAACTTCGTTTCAATCACCATTTAAAGGAAGACTCCAAGCATCATCATTTATACAGCACACTGTAGTGGTTATGGTGCCTGATGTATCCTGGTGCCAACCTAAACGAAAGTCTGTTGTGAGCAGGTCACGTCCTCCATTCATAGCCAGAATCTCCAGCAAGAAGTCTCTCAGCCAATGAGCTAAGCCCTGCACGCCAGCCTAGCACAAAGTAGTGATCTTCCATCTGTCAATGGTGGAGGTGATTGGTGCTCTGTGGTTCCCACATACGTTTTTAAACTATTAGAAAACAGTTTGACTACATACATTGGGGGTGTCAGGGCACTCCTAGCATCACAATCACTGTAGAACAATGTAGTGATAATTGTACTCTCAATAATTCTTGAAAGTTATAAATAAATTTTGGTATGGAAGCAGCCATCTTGGAAGTACAAGTTAATGTTCTCAACCAATCGGCAGGAGCTGGTGTCCCACCTTCAGGGTCAAACTGTTGTCAGATGGTTTGACCCCTGAAAGTAAGATGGCATCTTACCCATAATAGACACTCTTGACCCATAACAACTTAAACGAGCTGACGTTCTTACGGGGGTGGCAATTTTCCTTTTAAGACATATAGTGAAAAAAAGAAGTCTACTGACAATACACAAATAAAATGGTCCTGTTACCTCTCAGAGAATGCAGGATAAAGCCATCAACCAAGGCCTGTTCTTGTTCATCTGCTGTGCAAGTAACCATCTCTAATTCAAACTCATCATATATCTTGTTTCTAATCAGAGAAAAAAATAAACATTCTCATTTAAAACACACCAACAGTAATAGGCACTATCATTGGCACCAAAATAGATATATAGCATATTTGGTTTTGTTGTTGAAACAAATCATATGACCAGTTGAATGAGAGTTTCTACCATCAAATTTTCTAACCCAGTGCTGGATGACTGCTGCTTTCAAATGGTGTTGAAAATGAACTCTTATCCTCCTCTCTACTGAGCAGTTACCCTGGTGCCTTGCTCGAAGGAACGGGTTAGTGACCTGACAGGCCCAGAAGAACCAGTATGTCTCCCAGTCTTGCAATAGGGTCAAAGTAAGGTCATAACCACCCATGAGGTCCATCAACAACAGACTTTTCCCGTTGTATCAACCTTTATGATTGCATTACCTGTAGCCCAAAATGTAAGGAAGCAGTGTGTCCTTTAGGGGAAGAGGAGGCGATAAATGTCTCCATTGATGGTTGAATATGTATTCCTGCAAAACAAAGAAAAGTTAATTTGTTGTTGAGACAGGAGTATAAAAGTAACTCTGAAACCAGTCCAAAGGCGCTAAAAATGTTAAGATTAAATGTACGAAAATGCAAACAATCAGCATACAGGTATGGTTTGTAATGGGAAATCTTAACTATGTCTGTCTCCAGAGGTGCTTGGATAGTAGCTTTGTTTCCATTCTGTCAGACACCTGTAACTTTTTTTGCCAGACACCAGCAACTCTCAGTGCTCATATCATGTAGGCATGCTTAGGCTAGGCCACATGTAATGCCATGGTACAAGACAATAGCATTGCACCTGAACATGTTTATTGTAAATCGCCAGGGAAGCAGAGATTACATGAAGATCTGGATAACCAAGACTGCAACAAGCAAGAGTGTGGGCTTCGTATAAAATAAATCTGCACACAGATTCTTCATTTGCTGTTAGAGAGATATAAAACACTGCACTTTAACCTAAATGCCATTCCTCCATTCTCTATGTATATAATATGCTGCAAATATATAGGACATCATTCAAATGAATTTACAATGACATGCTCAAATGACTGGTAATGAGGTTAGTTCTGTAGCAACACGTTATGTGCTACCTACCTAAAGTTCCCTCCTTTCCTGTGGGTTTTGTGGACATTATAGATTTCTCGACTTGGCTCAGTAGCTGCTTCATTGTGATAATTAATTCAGCTACTTTGGGTTTTTGAAGCAAAGGTCTAATCTTAAGAAACTAAGTATGTGCTGATGTTATAGGGAAAAGCTGCAGTCTATTCAAGGTGTCTCAATATCCCTGTCCTTTAACTGATTTATATAGAGAAGGGAAAAAAAGAGTGACAGAAAGGAGTGAGTGACAGAAAGGAAGTTGTAACCACATATGCAGACACAGTGGCCACAAGAAGGATATATTCTAGAATAGTGTGACAGAGGAGGCATTGTTAACGGACCACTATAGTGCCAGGAAAACAAACTCATTTTCCTGGTACTATAGTGCCCTGAGGGTGCCCCCACCCTCAGGGTCCCACTCCCGCCGGGGCTGAAGGGGGAGGAAGGGGGTTAAACACTCCTCCTCCTCCTTTGGGGACTCTTCTCCTCCTTTGGTTGTCATTGGCTGAATGCGCATGCGCGGGAAGAGCCACGTGCGCATTCAGCCAGTCCATAAGAAAGCATTCTCAATGTGAAAATTACAGTGAGAAGCGCGGAAGCGCCTCTAGCGGCTGTCAATGAGACAGCCACTAGAGGCTGGATTAACCCATTTGTAAACATAGCAGTTTCTCTGAAACTGCTATGTTTACAGCAGGCAGGGTTAATCCTAGATGGACCTGGCACCCAGACCACTTCATTGAGCTTAAGTGGTTTGGGTGCCTATAGTGGTCCTTTAAGATACATAATGCTACTAAACATTTTTTAAACTATGTAAAATATGTTTTATCCTTAAGATCTGTGGCCATAGAACGTTGATGTGTATATTCGATAAGAGCACTACAACAGTGGCAGTGCTTTTTTGTGCTTTATGTTTTTGGTGTTTGGGAGGAGGGTGCTCCCACTCAGAATTTCTCCTTTGTATCCTAAGATATATTTTGAAATGTCTCATAACAGTATATATCAGAAGCATACTTGCAACGAAATGGGCTGGGCAAAATCCACACGTGCACATCCTAAGGTGATGAACCATGGGCAGAGAAAAGACAGAAAGGATCGCAGAACGCCAGATAACAATGCCTGTGGAAAATGACGACATGGAAGGAAGAGCAGGGAGATGAAATGTAGTATCTAAACGTGCCTGTTTTATTTAACAATTGAGACCAAATATTCAGTAACTTTTATGGATGACCAAAGATCCACAAGTCCACCCAACAGTTTTAATGCGATTTCACGTGATATGTGTTATACATATTCTCACCTTTCCTCCAAAGACACTATCTTCTGGACGACAGTCATAGGAAATCCCAACTGGTACAATAAGGATGTCTGATACTGTTCTAGAATGAAGAGTTCCCATCACCTGCCGCACCCATTCACACCCGACTGCTGACAGGGAGCGAGAGCCATGAGATGATGGACATTCCAAAAAGATAAGCAAAGAGTGGCCTTCAGCTAGCAATGTCCAAGTATACTGAAACAGAATTGACAGCAAGAGTAATGGTTTTAGCAGTGGATGCGTAGTGTGTAACAAAGTAGCAAATAATAATGGAAAACAAAAATAGAATATAAAGGCATAAAGAAACAAACAGATAAGAATATGAAGACAAAAGGAAAAGGAAGGAGAAACTGTAGAACTGAGATGGAGACGGGAAAGAGACAGTGACTGACAAATAGGACATAAACAGACAGAACTGGGAAATAAGAGAGTGGCGCAGAATATCAGACAGTGACTGATAATGCCTGAAAATAAACAATGACAGGATATACAAATTATAAAGGGCAGAAGCCTGAATATAGCACATAATGACTTTTTAAATATATCTTACAGCTGAGAGTACAGCATCACTCAATGGTCCTCGATCTGCAGGGAGGAATACAGCTCCCAAACGCTGCAGGACACCCCTACAAGGACCAAACAAACCCCATTAGCACTTTTTAATGCCAAAAAGTTTTAATGGCTGCAAAACGGAAAGCTGCAAGAAACAAGTGAATTTTGCAATCTGTGTTAGCTGAGAGAGGCTTTCCTTACTATACCAGCTATATTGGTAATTCAGTGCTGCTTGTATGAAGATGACACAACACCAAAAAGTTCCTTATTTAAAATAAAAATTACTGAATAAAACCGAATAAGTGGTTACCTTAACAAATATTATACTTGTTTCTCTACAGCATGAAACATTAATCTCTGTTGGTGCTTAAATGATAAATAAAATGGTGCTTTGTTATAAGCTATGTGTTTCTGATTACTGAATAGCAGGACATTTAAATACCTTGAAACCTTGATTTAAATGAAGTTTGGTGAAATTAACATGTAGCCCTCTGCTGGGCGTACATTAATAATACACCTTCGTTTAACACAAGCCCTACATAGGCAGGCAATGTTAGGGGAAAATTGACGATATAAAAACATGGGTGATATAAACCACAAAATAACTAACATTAGGCAAAGTTAAAACAGCATTTTCATGGCTATACCAACTACTAAATATACATGTTTAAATAAAAGAAATGTATTCAGTTCCATATCACTGATCACATTAAAACAGTTCTCCCCAGGAGAAATACTTTCTTCTGCTCAGCTCAGAGCACATGCCAGCGATCAATACCCAGTGGATGTACTTAAAGCAGCAAGCCACCCCATACAAAGTTTGTCTTAGACATGGGGCTAGTTTAAAAAAAAAAAGGAATAACACACAGCTCAAATAACCACATTTACCATGCACACCTTATAAGCTGGGATAAACTGCGCCTTCTCAGCTGTTCTGTACAAACGGTTTATACACATTCATACAGATACACAGTGATGTATGCAGAAAAAAAACACATATACATATGTATAAACATCTTACTCTGTATACAAATCTGGTTTCTGTTACACCTGTTTTATAAGTACTTTATTAGTACTGAATCCGTGTTTAAAGGAACACTATAGGGTAAGGAACACAAACATGTATGTCTGACCCTAAAGTATTAAAAACACAATCTAGCTTCCCTTTGCCCTCCCTAAACATACTAAAATCTTACCTTTACTCCAGTCTGCTGCTGCTTGCTCTGCACCTGATCTGCATGCTTGCTGACATCATTAGAAGTGTTGTTCTGAGCAATCACAATGCTTTCCCATGGGGAAGCATAGAATTGACTGAGACTGTCAAGGAGGAAAATCAGGGGCAGAGTCAACACAAGTCAAACACAGCCCTGGCCAATCAGCATCACCTCATAGAGATCCAATGAATCAACGCATCTCTATGAGGAAAGTTCAATGTCTCCACGAGGGGGTGGGGACACCGAATGACAGTGTAGCACTGCCCCTGGAAGCACCTTTAGCAGCCATATGAGGAGTGGCCAGTGAAGTTATCCCTAGGCTGTAAAATAAACACTGCATTTTCTCTGGAAATACAGTGTTTATTGCAAAAAGTCTGAAGGTAATGACTCTACTCACCAGTTGTTCTGGTGACTATAGTGTCCTTTTAATTCTATGAGGGTTATGCACTAAATGCTATATTTCCAGAGAGTAGTTTTCCCAGTGAGAATCTGCTATTTTCACAATTTTACCATATGGAATTGATATAGAAAATTTGCATTTTAGTGAATAACCCTCTACGTGTTGCCATATTTGCTGTGCCTGAAATGACTGACCTAGAATTGTCTCATACACTTTTCTTTTGCCGGTTATATCTACACCTTTGCTATACTAACTTGGAACTGCAAATAAAAATATTGTTTTTGCAAAAAAAGCTATAGCATCGCCAATACTATAATCACAAACTGTACAAAATGTCAAATTTACAATGGAGATATTGCTTTTGTGTATGTAGAAATACAATAAGCATTATCATTCACACATTATATATCAATAAATATTTGTGTGAGTGGCTAATATTGTGTATGTGGCAGTGAGAGTGGCTAATATGAAAGTAGAGTGTTAAAATGTATGGTGTGTACTGGCTGGGTGTGTGGTGTGTGATGTGTGCTGACTGTGTTCGTGTGTGTGGTGTGCTTGCTGTGTATACTGTGTTTGTGTGTGCTCTTGTTTTCCTTCCTCTTGCATAGCTTTCTGCAAAGAGGGGAACTGTGATCCATGTTGGTCCAATAAAGGCTTAAAGTTCCTTGTAGTCGAGTGGGGGAGCATGTTGTATCCACCTCTGGCAGGTGCAGACCACAGTAATAACTCCCTTGTAGTTCTTGTGCTCAGTGAATCAGACTGCCTATGACACAATGCCACACTCATGGATATAGGAATGAAAGGCTCTATATACGAGGTCAACAAAACACTTCATCAAGAACTCAATGGGCAGTGGAGACATCTATAGAAGCCAATTTCAAGACAATTACACAAATGATCAAATGTGGCATATATCAATGTGATGTTCAGTCATTCGGACTACATAAGTGTGGGCGGGTGATAGCAAAAAGTGCCAGAAGGCGAAATAGGAGAGGTAGAGAACAGCTTCAAGTACCTGGGGATACCACAAACTCATGGTAACCTTGAGGAAAAAGCAAGGACAGCAACATCAAAGTACCTCCAGATAATCAGACAGGTCTTGAACTCTCAGCTCAAGGGCAAGATCCATGTAATCAACAGATACAACCAACCATTAATCAGGTACCCACCTGGGACAATAACCTGGCAACAAGAAGAAATGGACACCATGGATATCAAGACCCAAAAGCTACTCACTATGATGGAGTATTACACCCAAGATCCAACAGCCAAAGACTGTATACCGGATGGAAGGTCAAGGCCTGATGACAGTCAAGGCCACAGTCCTGGAAGAAACACAAAGCATCCACAAGTACGTATTAGCATGGCTCCCAAAGATGAGCTGCTAATGCCTAAAACAACAATTGATAAAAGATGCAAAAAATTAGGCGGTTTCATGACAAGAAAAATCTCTCCATAGGATGTACCATCGGCATATAGGAATGTAACTCACTTACAAGATTCTACCAGATCCTACCGGTTGGAAACAGCAGGACTGAAAGAGAGCACTAAGGCACTAATCCTAGAAGAACAGGAATTGGAACTCAGCACTAGATGAATAGAAGCAGGGGTCTACCGCACCAGACAGGACCCAAGGTGCAGACTGTGCAAAGAAGCTTCTGAGACAGACCAGCACATATTATCTGGATTTAAGATTTAAGCAGGGACAGCATACACTGAGGCCCAACCTAGTTGCCTGGATTGTGTACCGAAACATCTGCATTGAATATGAGTGGGACCTAACTAAGTCTGGATGGGAGGTACCATTAAGAGGAATTGAGCATAACAGGGCTAAGATCCCGTGAGACTTCCAGATTCAGATAGAGAAGCAAAAACTGATAGGGGTAATTGGGGCTATAACCCCAAAGTTAGAACATCAGAGATCTCTGTCTAGTAGAGTGCAGTTATAAGAACAACTAACTGCACAGAACCTTCAGACTCTCAGAGAATGAGGAATACACAAAATACCACCTGGAGGAGTAAGGACATTTCTTTTTATTATTTATATCATGTAACATACAAGATTCAAAAGAGTCAAACCTGTGTCATCTCAGGGTTCTGAAAACATTCATTAGACACACAACCTTTGGTCTTGTGGTTTACGATGCCATTATTTTCCCATAATAGTTGCGTGTGTATCTGTGAGTGTGATATACCGTATTTACTCAAATCTAATGTGCACCTTTTCTGGATAATAACATTTCCAAAATTGTAATGGCGCATTACATTCGGGGCACAATTAGAAATTTTCCGGCAAATTTACACAGGTGAATTAAACCTGGCGAATTGAAAGAGGCGAATTAAAACTGGTGAATTCAAACGGGAATTCACAGAGGCAAAATTTAATTCAAAAGAATTCACAGAGGCAAATTTCATTCTTGGAAAATGGCTTTAGAAAGAATAGACTTAAATAGCATCAATATTATTATGGTATATGGCAATCAACATTTTCATTGCAGCACAATGTTGTATAGTAGTATCTTCTTGTATAAATGCGCATTACATTCGCCAGCAAGAACATTTTTCAGCTTCAAGGTTTAAAAAATGGAGGTGCGCATTAGATTTGATGGTGCATTAGATAAGAGTAAATACGGTATATAGGGCTGAAACTTCCAATTAATTGACTGTGCCAATGCCCATCCAAGCAGTGCCTTGCAGGAGCTATATCATGAGTGCCCTCCCTCCCTAGTATTATTATTTAGTACGGGGCTTGAAAACGTTGCTTGGAATCTTGGAGCCAGCTAAAAAAGTTAGGAGCCTGTTTTTTGTTTTTTTAACTAACAAAGCTTAATTTTCAACTACAAAAACACAACTCAAAGGAATTATAGCTTAACCCCTTCAGGATGGAGTCAATAGTGCACGTTCTGATCAAAACAAAACGTAAACAAAAACTGGAATTTGCGCTATATGTCTGTTCACCCGTAGTTCCCCTCTTTCAAATTATATGCACCCACACTTATTATATATCATTTTGTTCAGGAGAAACAGGGCTTTAATTTATCATTAACTATTCATATATGGAACATCATTTATTATGAGTAAAATAAAAAAAAATGTGAGAAAATAAGATTTTTTTAAAAATTGGCATTTCCGTCTGACATTTTAACTGTGAATGTCAAAAAAATGCACATATTTGTAATCAGTGATGTCTCACGAGTACAACAGTACCCCCCATTAACAGGTTTTATGTTGTTTTGGAAAGTTACAGGGTCAAATATAGAACATTCCATTTTCAAATTGAACTTTCCAGATTAGTAATGTTACCTTTGAGACGGTGTGGTAGCCCAGGAATGAGAATTACCCCCATAATGGCATAGCATTTGAAAAAGTAGACAAGCCAAGGTATTGAAAGTGGGGTATGTTTAGTCTTTTTTAGTAGCCACTTAGTCACAAACACTGGCCAAAGTTAGCGTTCATATTTGTTTTTGTGTGAAAAAAGCAAAAAACGAATATTTGGCCAGTGTTTGTGACTAAGTGGCTACTAAGAAAGACTGGACATACCCCACTTGCAATACCTCGGGTTGTCTACTTTTGCAAATTGTATGCCATCATGGGGGTAATTCTCATTCCTGGGCTACCATACGCTCTCAAAGGCAACATAACCAATCTGGCAAATTTCAATGTGAAAAAAATGAAATGCAAGCCTTATATGTGACTCTCTAACTTTCCAAAACACCATAAAACCTGTACAGGGGGGGTACTGTTATTCTCGGGAGACTTCACTAAACACAAATATTAGTGTTTTAAAACAGTAAAACATATTACAACAATAATATAGACCATAAAAGTGCAGTTCGCTTGTAAAAAATGAAAAAATGTCACTTTTACTTAAAATATCATCGTTGTAATACAATTTACCAGTTTGAAACACTAATATTTGAGTTCAGCGAAGTCTCCAGAGTAAAACAGTACCTCCTATGTACAGGTTTTATGGTGTCTTGGAGAGTTACAGGGTCAAATATAGTGCTTGCGATTTAAATTCTCTGCACTTCCTCCCTGTGTTGTCAGGCATGTCAATCAAATTTGAATTAATCAAATCACATAATTACGTTAAAAGATTATTTAAATATACACGTAGAATTTTAATATATATGCATTTATAGGTATTTAAATTCTACGTGTATACTAATGTAATCTTTTATGTAATTATATGTATTTATCTATATATATATATATTTGCGGTTATTTGTATTTTATATATAGATAGATATATATAGAATGTCATTCTAAGTGTATTTTGTTACCGATATATATATATATATTAATAACAAAATACAGTTAGAATGAAATTACATATGCATATATAATTTATATTAAATTTTGTTTCAATATTTTATTTATTTATTTTATTATTTTATTTATTTATTATTTTAATTCTACGTATTTATATATAATATATATATGTACATCTATTATATATATATAATATATATACATATTATATATGTAACGTCATTCTAAGTGTATTTTAATATTAATATATGTACTTATATTAATATTAAAATACACTTTGTATGACGTTACATATATATAATATGTATATATATTATATTTAATTTATTTTTAAACATGTTTATTTTATTTTTTTTACACCTCCTACCATCAGGGGGACTGTCTGATATTTCAAACAGTCCCCCTGCTGGCAGATCCATAGCCAGCTATAGGGGGCCATGTGATCGCTCTTTGAGAGCGATCACATGGCCCCCGGGGGCCTCATTTGCCGGAGGGGGGCTGCCTGGGCTGTCAGGCAGCCCTCCAGAAGAGGATCGCGGCGGAGGTAAGTACAACTCACCTCCTGGGGCTGCAAGCCGTTACGGCGTACCATGCCGTCGCAACGGCTTTAAAGCCCATTTAATGCGTGACGGCATGGTACGTCGTAACGGCGGGAAGGGGTTAATGTAATGGTTCTGGTGTCTACAGCATGTCACTGCAAGCTTTTCACTATAAACACTACCTTTCAGAGAAACAAACACACTCACTGACAGACACACACACACACACCCTGATAGTGACACACTTTCACAAATTATCTTACACACTCACAAATTATTTAACAAAAAAAAAAAACACCCAGCCTGGAATGGATCCTTTCCCTGGGGTCCAGTGGGGCTGCTGTGCTCCTGTAATCTTCAAGCTCTTCTTCCTCTGGTCCCTTGTGCACTGTTTAGGGATGCCAGGGCCACAGTGACATCATATCATGGCTCCCGGCATCACAGCAGGGTGCGCTAGGGAGCAGAGCACAAAAAACTCAAAGGTTACAGCGGTTTCCCTTGCCACCCAGCTCAATTTTCCCTCGGCTGGTCAGCCACTTCCATACTTCCTCAGCTGAACAGGCTGACAAGCACCCAGGGATTTGTCATACCCTGATTTAGTATGTATGCTATATGTTTGTATGTATGTATATCATTTTTTTTATTTATTTGAATATGTTTATTATTAGAATCTATTGGATTATGTCTGTTAGAGAATGTGATATATTGAATTCGTACTTTTACTTGTTGTGGTATATTATTGGGGTAAGGTTATTCCCATTTAAAAGATAGAATAGACTTGCGTGGCAAGTTTTATTTAGGTTAAAGCTGATTGACTAAATGTATTTTGATTTTAATGTTGAATTTATGTATTTACTTACATGTGGACCGTTAATAAAAATCACCATGGCCTTACAGAAAAACTTAAATGGCGTCATGTGTGCTTCTTTACTATTCATTATAGCATGTGCTGCTGTTTATGAAAAAAACATAAATAAATGAAAACGTATAACAGTCAAACACACTTCCAGTGACTACACACTTGGATGAATGACATAAGAAGTTTGAGCTGGTTCCTTTGCCCACTGAGATTGTCGTTTCTCTTCTAATGGATTTACATTCCCAGCTGACTTACCATTTACACTGACTAAAGCAAGGTAACCCATCCCATTGGTATACACAGTGTGTGGTTTATTATATGGGATTAATATTGATTGACTTGTCATGGGGCTGCTTTGCAGGAATAAAAAAGGTTTTGTATTGGGTCTCACAATGGTTTTTACAACCTCCAGCAGTCATGTTGTTTACTCGGGGTGACTTTTATATTTGTTCCTGTAATTATGTTTTCACACTAAGGTCATTAAACCACAATTTTTTAGTGCATCGTATGTTTCATGTTTTATTTGTTTCATTGATTTTTAGATTTTATCCAACAGTCAAAACTTGGCTAATTTAGCCTTGGTTTTGCAGTTTAGTCAATAATCCAGTGTCAATGTTTCTAAAGTATAAACAAGTAGGAACTGAGAAATTAGGCATGTTTTGCTTTGTTTTTTTCAGATTGCTAATCTTTCCTACTTCATTAAAAGAACTGAACACTACTTGTGAATTCCTCTTAAAATAGAAAGTACCCAAAAAACAAAGAAAAAAATAGAGGATGAACGTTGCATGAAAAGTACTTGTGAGAGTACCTTAAAATCTGCATACGTTCATAATGATCTCCAAACCACATATCTATAACAAAATATCTTGCCCCCAAAGAAAAGGGAGGTAGAATCACACAGACAATTAAAGGAACACTACAGGGTCAGGAACACAAACAAGTATTCCTCACCCTATAGTGTTAAAAACACCATCTATACCCTCTGGCCACCCTAAATATAATAAAATCTTATGTTTATTCCAGTCTGCTGCTGCCTCTGTCCATGATCTGCCTTCTTGGCTGACTTCATCAGAAATATTGATCAGAAGCCAATCTAATGCTTTCCCATAGGATTGGCCGAGACTGTCAAGGAAGCAGATCAGGGGAAGAGCCAGCAGAAGCCAAAAACAGCCCTGGCAGCATCTCCATCTTGAATCAATGTATCTTTATGATGAAAGTTCACTGTCTCCATGCAGAGGGTGGAGACACTGAAGGGCAGCACTGCCCAAGGAAGCACTTATAGTAGCCATCTGAGGAGTGGTCACTGGAGGAATCTCTAGGCTGTAATGTAGTGCTTACTGCAAAAACCCTGAAGGGAATGATTATACTCACCAGAACAAATGCAATAAGCTGTAGTTGTTCTGGTGACTAAAGTGTCCCTTTATAATAAAAAAAAAAGGGATTATTTATTAATAAACTTAAAACATTGTTCCAGGCTTGTTGTGACAGCACTGCTGTCTTTGTTAGAATGTTAGTTACAGATTAGTTGTGATACTGCAACTGTGTGTATGGTGTTTGTAACATCTATACTGTGTAGTCCTCAGGCACCTGTGACATCTACATTATGTGGTTCTGCAAGGTTACTGCATTCTGGCATTGACATCATGGCTTTATGAGGTAGTAGTAACATCAGTGTATGAATTTGTAAAGTAGTTTCAGGGTAGTTGTGACATCAATATTGTGTGCTTCTAAGACTATAGCAGCTTAGTTGCAACAAAATGTGTGTTGAAGCGTACGTGTGCCATCACTGCTGTGTGTCTATCATTTAGTTGCATGGCAGTTTTGATCTCAAATGTGTAGGATTCTACAGTTATTACTAGCCAATTGTGACATCACTGCTGTATATGTGTAAGGTGTTTAAAGTGTAGTTGTGACATCACTGCTATATGTTTGTAAGGTAGTTACACGGTAGTTTGGATTTTAAAGGGACACTACAGCTTACTGTATATGTTCTGGTGAGTATAATCATTCCCTTCAGTATTTTTGCAGTAAACACGTTCTTTTCAGAGAAAAGGCAAGAAAAGGCAGTGTTTACATTACAACCTAAGTATACCTCCACTTGCCACTCGTCAGATGACTACAAGAGGTGCGTCCTGGGTAGTGCTGCACACTGTGCAAAACTGCCATTCAGTTTCTCCACCCACTGCATGGAGACACTAAACTTTCCTCATAGAGATGCATATATTCAATGCATCTCTATGAGGAGATGCTGATTGGCCAGGGCTGTGTTTGGCTAGTGCTACCTCTGCCCCTGATCTGCCTCCTTGACACTCTCAGCCAATCCTAAGGGAAAGCATTGTGATTGGCTCAGATAATCACTTCTGATGATGTCAGCCAAGCAGGCAGATAATGAGCAGTTGCAGACTTGAATAAAAGTAAGATTTGACTATATTTAGGGATGCCAGAGGGAGACAGGGGGGCTAAATTGATATTTTAAGACTATTGCGTCAGGAATACATATTTGTGTGCCTGACCCTATAGTCTTCCTTTAATGTTGTGGGTTTATGTGGTACAGTTGTGACATCATTGCTGTGTGTTTGTAAGGTTGTTACAGATAAGTTGTGAAGTCACTCTCGTGTGACTAAAATTATGAAGGTTTAGTGTAATCTGATGTCTGTGTAACTAACTGTTGTGCAACAATAACATTACTGCTGTGTTTTTCTAAGGTTATTACAGGATATTTATGACGGACTCTGGTTCAGTTTCCTTCCCTCATAGGTCATGCTTTATTGAGTCTTGTTCCATATTTTCTTATTCTGCAAGTGATTTTGTTTTTTTAGATTTGTTTTTCTATTGTACCATTGGTTCTGGTAGTGTTTCTTTTCTTCCAATCTCCTAGTGGTTCTCCCAGCCATTCCAATGTCCTTCCGAGGTCCTCAAGCACATCAAGTGAATTATTTTGTAGCTTCCTTGTGAATACAATTTAGTCACCTGATAGCAGGCCTTGCAGCTTAGGTAGTCCGTACAGTTCTACTCACCATATTGAGGAAGAAAATGTTAATTTAAAGGACATTTTGTTCTCCTTTGAATTGGTGACATTTCCAGGTAAGCTAATTTTAACACCCCTAGTTAACATGATAATAATCACTATAGATTAGAATGGGAGGCTGATTTTTAATGAAGCCTCTCCCTAGTTTGGGAGGGATTTGTTTTCTGCTTACAGTGTATTAGCCGTAGATGCTTGAAATTCTTCCTGACAGCCAATAGAGACACTTCCTCCTCCATACCGAAACTCTGCCTGGGAGTCAAATCCTGCTAATAGCAGCATTTCATTGGAGGAGCACAGTTTTTGGTCACACATTCCAAATTCCAATCTATTACTTCTCTATGAGAAGCAATGGATTTTAGGAGATTGCGGGTGATGTCAACTTGGATGCTGACATCACCAAAGGAGGAGATAGAGGCTGCGGAAAAGGGAGTCCTGGCACTGGAAAAGAGGTGACTAAACTTTATTTTACTTAAAGGGATCCTCTAATCTAGGACCTAACAAATTTGCTTTGCATCTAGGAGCCAGCTATTAAAGTTAGGAGGCAGTTTTTTTAAAAACAACAAAGCTTTATTTTCAACACAAAAAAAAAACAATTCTTTAAGGGACAGTCTTTGGTATTTTGTGACATTACTGCAGAGTGTTTTTGCTGCAGCTAGGGTTAGAATTACATGCTGGGTGCCTGTAGGAACACAATTCTAAGGTGCCCCCTGTTCCCCAACCAAAAATTAAATAGTAGATATAGTGAGTTTGATTTATCAACTGGATGTTGCAGGCATAAAAACATATACAAAAAAACCCAAAACATATATTAATATATATTGTGTTCCACATGTTATGAACTACATATACCATAATGCTTTTACAGCCATAACGCTGGCAAAGCATCATGGAAAATGTAGCCCACACCATCTAGAGTGCCATGGTTGCCTACTCTTGATTTAGGTTTTACAGATCTACCTTACTAGTTACTAGTATTTCCAGACTTGCCTCAAGCCTCATGTATCAAGAAATATCGGGGTACATGCCGCAATAGCTCGCCACCAAAGCTAGCATAGGGTGTCTCAAGACTATAGCATGGTTTAGCATTATCAGATATTTGGTGTGACCACTAGGTGGAATCCTGCCTGACTACCTCACTCATGAGGAGGACAGCTATTGCTGAAATGGCATCAGACTGACCTGTGTTTGTAAGGCATTTACACAGCAGGTTCTGTCATCACAAAGTACACAAGGGGTTAATAGGTAATCTGCCATCACAAAGTACACAAGAGCTTAATAAGTAATATTTGGAGCAAAATTCATAAATGCACAGCTTTGAATCAACAATTATCCTGTAACAACCTTACAAACACCCAGGGAATGATGTCACACCTACCCTCTGATAACATTAAAACAGCAGTAGTGACATCATTGGCTAAGAAACATACAGAAGAGTTATTAAAAGTGACCTATAACAATAGTCTCATTGTAAATTCACAACTTATCTGAAACAAGCTTCCAAGCAGCAGTGATGTCACAATTTCTCTTTAATTATCCTAGAATCACAAAGCAATGATACCATAACTGAACTGCAACTTTTATACACAAGTGAAGGGCCTCAGGCTGCACAGTGTTGGGTGAACCATATAGTTTTATTGTTGAATACAGGACAAAACAAGGATAACAAATTTCAGCCTTGAGGCTTTAATCAGATATGGCCTTGTTTTTTACTGTATTCCACAATCAAACTATCTGGCTCACCCTACGTTGTGCAGCCTGTTGCTCTTCACTTGTGGTTATATTTGAAGGTTACCGGACTCTACCACAGACCTTCGGTGCTACTGATAAAAGTGTGCAACATTCTACTACTTGTCTGCAACCTTTATACACACACACACACACAATTGATGTCACAACTTGTCTGCAAAACGTAGATGCAACAAAAAAAGCCTTCGCAAAAAAAAAAACAGCAACAAAGTAATAATGACACAATTACCCTTCAGCATTAAACCCACATAGCATTGATGTCACAAATCGACAGCAACAATCTTAGACATAAGGGTAATTATGTTAAAACTACCCTATCCCAATCTCAGGAAAACACAGCTGTGATGGCACAACAAGCTGGCAACTACCTTAGAACCACACAAAAGATATGCCACTACACAAAACAGATCCAAGTCTGCCTTCTTCCCGTAGTGCATTCTGCTGCCATCTCTCCCCCACGTAAGTGATGCACACGACCTGGCCATCCACCTGATGTAAAACACGATTCATCAGACCAGTCAATTTTATTCATAGCTCCATGGCTCAGTTCTGATGCTCCCATTCTTGTTGAAGGTGTTATCGGAGGTGGACAGGGGGCATCATAGGCACTGTGACTGGTCTAAGGCTCTGCAGCTGAATACGCAGCAAACTGCAAAGCACTGTGTTATGACACCTTTCTATCATGGCCAGCTTAAAGTTTTTCAGAAATTTGAGCTTCAGTAACTCTTCTTACTAACTTCTCAAACGTGCTAGCCTTCGCTCCCCATGTGCATTAATGAGCCTTGGGAGCCCTTGACCCTTACACCAGTTCACCACTGTTGGTAGGTACTGGCCACTGCACATCGGAAACATGCCACAAAACTTGCCATTTTGGAAATACTCTGACCCAGTTGTCAAGTCATCACTATTTGGTCCTTGTCAAAGTCACTCAGATCTTTTCGCCCATTATTCCTGCTTCCAACACATGAAATTCAAGAACTAATTGTTCACTTGCTGCCTAATACATCCCACCCGTTGACAGGTGTCATTTTAACGATATGATCCATGTAATTCACTTAATCTGTCAGTGGTTTTAATGTTGTGGATGATCAGTGTATGTCGCAAATGACTTTCAACAACATAAGACTCATACAGTTTAGTTGTCTCAACTATCATGCAACAACTTTACAAACGCTGCAGTAAAGTCACAACTAGCCTTTAATCATCAGAGAGTCAAACAGTCATGAAATTGAAACTGTTATGAGCAGCCTGACAAGTACCGATGTCACAACTGGTATAACAACTTTAAAAATACACATCAGAAATATCACAACTTAGCTGAAACAACCTCACAAACAAAAAGGAGTCATGTCGCAGCCTACATGCAGCTAAACACATTGAAGTCATTATGCTGCTAAGAGACTATGGGTGCAACCCCCTTGATATTTGTGAGCCAGTTTAGGAGCATGTGTGATAAAACGTTGCTTTTGCTGGCACCCAGGGAATGTTGCATCCTCAAATGCATTGAAAAAAGGGAATTTATGATTCTACATGATCAATTGTTGTGATCAAAGCAGCACTGTCACCCCATCTTAAAAATCAGTATTTAGGATGGGGGTGACTTTTCCAGGGCTGCACCTCTTCTGTGGAACTCCCTTCCCTTCTCCGTAAGAATTTCACCCAGTCTCCACTCATTCAAAAAAATCACTGAAAACTCACTTCTTCAAGAAAGCTTATCAATTAAACTGTTAGCAGGTTTGTATCCAGGGCCGGCCTTAGGGGTGCGCGAGCTGTGCGGCCGCACAGGGCGCCATGGCAACAGGGGCGCCGGGCGGCCGACATAGCTCGCACTCAGTCACTCACAGGCCGGCCCGAGTCATGTGCAGAGCAAGTCAAGTGCATTGTGCTGTGCACTTGACGTGCAAATGATGAAGAGAGCAGCGGCCGGGAGAGTGAGGAGGTCAGGAGCACGGAGGAAGAGCATGCTCCGCCTCCACAGTCATTCGCGGAAGGATCCGCACAGTGAGTGTGAGGGAGGAGGTCAGTGCTGGTATCAAGGTCGGCAGACTGGGACACTGTCAGGAGGGTCCAGGGAGCAGCACGATTTAATGTGAGTCTGCTTATTCTTGTTGTAAGTATTGTTTTTCTTTTATTAAATAGATTGTTGTTTTTGTGTGGGGGGTGGGGGGGGGTTTGCAGAACGGGAGCAAAGGTTTTCTGGCTGGGATTTTGGGGAAGGGGTTTTGTAGAAGGGGAGGGGTTTTGGTTTAGGGAGGAGCAGAGGTTTTATAGAAGGGGTTAGGGTTTTGGTGTAGGGAAGGTGTTGTAGAAGAGGGGGCAGGCATTTCTGGTGAAGTGGCAGGGGAAAGGATTTTGTGGAGGGGCATGGGTTTTGTTGAAGGGGGAGCAGGGGGTTTGTAGAGGGAACAGGGGCTTAGTATAAGGGGGGCAGGAGTTTAGTATAAGGGGGCAGGGGTTTAGTATAAGGGGGGCAGGAGTTTAGTATAAGGGGGGCAGGAGTTTAGTATAAGGGGGCAGGAGTTTAGTATAAGGGGGCAGGGGTTTAGTATAAGGGGGGCAGGAGTTTAGTATAAGGGGGGCAGGAGTTTAGTATAAGGGGGGCAGGAGTTTAGTATAAGGGGGCAGGGGTTTAGTATAAGGGAAGCAGGAGTTTAGTATAAGGGGGCAGGGGTTTAGTATAAGGGGCAGGGGTTTAGTATAAGGGGGGCAGGGGTTTAGTATAAGGGGGGCAGGAGTTTAGTATAAGGGGGAAGGAGTTTAGTATAAGGGGGCAGGAGTTTAGTATAAGGGGGCAGGGGTTTAGTATAAGGGGGCAGGGGTTTAGTATAATGGGAGCAGGGGCTTAGTATAAGGGGGCAGGGGTTTAGTATAAGGGGGGCAGGGGTTTAGTATAAGGGGGGCACGGGTTTAGTATAAGGGGAGCAGGGGCTTAGTATAAGGGGGCAGGGGTTTAGTATAAGGGGGTCAGGGGTTTAGTATAAGGGGGGAAGGAGTTAAGTATAAGGGGGCAGGAGTTTGGTATAAGGGGGCAGGAGTTTAGTATAAGGGGCAGGGGTTTAGTATAAGGGGGGCAGGAGTTTAGTATAAGGGGGCAGGGGTTTAGTATAAGGGGGTCAGGGGTTTAGTATAAGGGGGGAATGAGTTAAGTATAAGGGGCAGGAGTTTGGTATAAGGGGGCAGGAGTTTAGTATAAGGGGCAGGAGTTTAGTATAAGGGGGGCAGGAGTTTAGTATAAGGGGGCAGGGGTTTAGTATAAGGGGGCAGGGGTTTAGTATAAGGGGGGCAGGAGTTTAGTATATACGGGGGCCGGGGTTTAGTATAAGGGGGCCGGGGTTTAGTATAAGGGGAGCAGGGGCTTAGTATAAGGGGGCAGGAGTTTAGTATAAGGGGGCAGGGGTTTAGTATAAGGGGGGCAGGGGTTTAGTATAAGGGGGGGCAGGAGTTTAGTATACGGGGGCCGGGGTTTAGTATAAGGGGGCAGGGGTTTAGTATAAGGGGAGCAGGGGCTTAGTATAAGGGGGCAGGAGTTTAGTAGAAGGGGAGCAGGGGTTTAGTATAAGGGGGCAGGGGTTTAGTATAAGGGGAGCAGGGGTTTAGTATAAGGGGGCAGGGGTTTAGTATAATGGGAGCAGGGGCTTAGTATAAGGGGGCAGGGGTTTAGTATAAGGGGGGCAGGGGTTTAGTATAAGGGGGGCACGGGTTTAGTATAAGGGGAGCAGGGGCTTAGTATAAGGGGGCAGGGGTTTAGTATAAGGGGGTCAGGGGTTTAGTATAAGGGGGGAAGGAGTTAAGTATAAGGGGGCAGGAGTTTGGTATAAGGGGGCAGGAGTTTAGTATAAGGGGCAGGGGTTTAGTATAAGGGGGGCAGGAGTTTAGTATAAGGGGGCAGGGGTTTAGTATAAGGGGGTCAGGGGTTTAGTATAAGGGGGGAATGAGTTAAGTATAAGGGGCAGGAGTTTGGTATAAGGGGGCAGGAGTTTAGTATAAGGGGCAGGAGTTTAGTATAAGGGGGGCAGGAGTTTAGTATAAGGGGGCAGGGGTTTAGTATAAGGGGGGCAGGAGTTTAGTATATACGGGGGCCGGGGTTTAGTATAAGGGGGCCGGGGTTTAGTATAAGGGGAGCAGGGGCTTAGTATAAGGGGGCAGGAGTTTAGTATAAGGGGGCAGGGGTTTAGTATAAGGGGGGCAGGGGTTTAGTATAAGGGGGGGCAGGAGTTTAGTATACGGGGGCCGGGGTTTAGTATAAGGGGGCAGGGGTTTAGTATAAGGGGAGCAGGGGCTTAGTATAAGGGGGCAGGAGTTTAGTAGAAGGGGAGCAGGGGTTTAGTATAAGGGGGCAGGGGTTTAGTATAAGGGGAGCAGGGGTTTAGTATAAGGGGGCAGGGGTTTAGTAGAAGGGGAGCAGGGGTTTAGTATAAGGGGAGCAGAGGTTTATGTAGAATGAGTACAGGGCTTTTGTAGAGGGTGGCAGTGGTTTTGGTGGAGGGGGAAGGTTTTAGTGATATTATGTGTACATTGCTGTATAGTTGATATATATATATATAATGATAGCATGTGTTTTGTTAAAGGGGGAGAAAATACTTTGTAGAAGGGTGGGCAGGGGTTGTATTAAAGGGAGAGCAGGGGTTTTGTAGACGGGGCAGGTGTTTTGTAAAAAGGAGGGCAGGGATTTTGTAGAAAGGGAGGCGGGGGTTTTGTGGAAGGGTTTTGTAGTAGGCGGAACAGGGCTATTGTAGAAGGGGCAGGGGTTTTGCTGAAGGGGGGGCGCCATATGTTGGGCTCGCACAGGGCGTCTGATCACCTAAGGCCGGCCCTGTTTGTATCCCCCACTCTCCATGACTCCTCTCCTGCAACTGTCAAAAATTAACTTCTAAGCCCTCAGTGAATACTTTTCTAACAACTTACTTCATACCCCTACTTTTACCCTTTGTGTCACTATACCCCACTCACTCTAGAATGTAAGCTCATTGAGCAGGGCCCTCCACCTCTCTGTTCCAGTTCCTATAGTCACCTAAATTACTTTTGCTAAATAAAGCAGTTTTAGTGTATAGATCATTCCCCTGCAATTTCACTGCTCAATTCGCTGTCATTTAGGAGTTAAATCACTTTGTTTCTGTTTATGCAGCCCTAGCCACACCTCCCCTGGCTATGATTGACAGAGCCTGCATGAAAGAAAAAACTGGTTTCACTTTCAAACAGATGTAATTTACCTTAAATAATTGTATCTCAATCTCTAAATTGAACTTTAATCACATACAGGAGGCTCTTGCAGAAAATCTTAATTAAACAGAACTTGCAATAAAGAAAGCCTAAATAGGGGTCTCTTTACAGTAAGTGTTTATGGAAGGCTGTGCACGTCACATGCAGGGAGGTGTGGCTAGGGTTCATAAACAAAGTGATTTAACTCCTAAATGGCAGAGTTTGTGTGAAGTATTTGTGTTTGAATGAAGGGGTGTGTTTGTATATTTTTTTTTTGTTTGAATGCAGGGGTGTGTGTATGTAATATTTGAGTTAGATTTCAGGAGTGTGCTTGTATGCTGTGCTGGTGTTTGACTGCTTGGATGTATGCACATACACTACCACATACATACATACATCCCTACACAGATACACATTAACACACAGATGCATATAAATACACCAACACATACACACAAATTCATATAGACACCGACACACACACACACACCAACATATACACACATGCACCCCGACACACACAAACATTGATACATGCCCACACCGTGACACAAATACACACACTGACATAAAAACACACACCCTGACACACAGACGCACGTACACAGATGTACACCGACACATATATATACATATATATATACATACACACACACACAGATGCACACCCTGACACACACACATTCACACACACACAAGTGATTTTTTTTTCTTTTATATATATCTCCAGCCACCCTCCTTTCAGCTTACCTTCTGTGCCAGGACAGTGGCTTGGAGTTCTGCTGCTGTGGGAGTGAGAGGTCTGGAGCTCTTCATGCGCCTCTCCCCTCACATTGTGGTTGCTTGCTCCCGTGCTGCCTCCCTGCAGGATGCTGGGAGGAAGTGACAGGCTGTCAGTTCCTCCCAGCCGGCCGGCATTACAGGGATCCAGTCGCGGTCTTAAAGGATCGCGGCACCCGACCGGGCACCTGTTTAGCAGTAATGTTTCCCCGGTGCTATAATCATAGTACCAGGGAAACATTCCGCGGCACGCCTGTGTGCGGTACACAGTTTGGGAACCTCTGCTTTAGAGGCACTACTAGGGGCAGTGTGTAGGAATCCTTAAGCCATGTGCTTCTGGGAGTGACATGACAGGCCAGCCAACTTAGGAATACACTAAATAAAAACCAGATGTAGGAGGAATTCAGTCTCTTTGCCTTACCTGACTAAACCTAAGATGTAGTACCAGCTTCCGACTTAACCCCAGCCAAAGGGGTGGGGCCTTGTAAGTAATATGAATCCATTGTAACATTTAGCAACTGTTATAGCCTTTTGTAAGGAATATGTTGTAGTTATTGTATTGTATAATTCTTGTAGTACATTTACATTCTGCTAGCATTGTTTACATGTTATTATAATTATATTAAACATACATTTAACATTACAACGTTTTGTGTATTTTCTATCCACATATTCAACCATAATACCACGAACTATAAAAAAAAGAATATTGTTACTTATTGCTTAATTATAATATATTAATTACAAGATTAATATTCATATTTAAGGGGCGGGGCCGGACCGCCGAGCTGGAAGGTCGCAAGCAAGATCTGCTCCTGCAAGATTTCTAAGATTAAGGCATTACAACATGACCTACAGCGCAAAAGCGGACCAACAGCGACAGACCTCAGCACATGGAGCACACTGGACCCAGGGAGAGGCTGGCTCATCGAGCTGCAGTCCCCTGGAAGAGAAACCAACAATGTTTCAGTCGGGGCCTTCTCTGGTGGTGAGCGGGGTGGACGGCCGCTGCCCCGCTACCCTACCAAACAGCGCCCAGCCAGAGGCCCAGCTCTGAGTCGACCAGGCCCTGCCCCCCCCCCCCTATGGACCGGTGGGGGTCATCCCGGTCCTCACCCGACGGCCCCGACCACAGCACCACAACCAAGGCACGGTCACAACGTTACAGTGGTCGGCGGACCGAGCGCAGCAACTAAAATGGCGGCCGCCATGTGCTTGAGAGGCAGGGGTACATCCTGCTCTCTCCCCACGCCAGTAGTTCCCAGCGACCCGTGTCCTTCCGACCTCACGAGGTGGATGAGCGGAGTGACCCTCACCTGTCCCTGCAGCTGCCCAAACCGGGGGCGAGGTGTGAAGCCCCATCCACACTACCGACAAATGCTACACCGAGGGGACGAAGCACAACGACTATTCCTTCCAGAAACAACTACTCTTGCCGACAGGCGAAGCAATCCTGCAGCGAAGCTGACCTCACACTCACCTCAAATCCGGCCAACATCTTGGAGACCAAGGCAAACCCAGCGGGGAGAGAGGCAGCAAGCTATCACAGACGCCATCCTGCACCGTACCTCGGAGAACACTAGTTCCCTGAAACATGAACAGGGCAGACCCAACCTACCTCGATGGCAACTTGAAGCCTGCATACATGGAACCCAGCTCTCTGACCTACTGGACACTAACCCCCTGCTTCATCAATATAGCAGAGCGGGCATCAGCTAACAAAAAGACTGCTCCCATACATGTGACCCCAAGACCACCATGCTGCCGACCCCTACCTGCCGTGGAGCCGCCGGAAGCCTCGATTAAACAGGATGATATCCTCAGATTCAACATGTTATTAACCTATGACAGTCCTGTCTCTCTCTCTCTTGTAAACGCATCTTTTGCTATTGTCATTCGCAATGTCTACTCTACAGAATCACTCAGCATTACTCTAACATGTATAACAATGTGCCGTTAATCTTATTGCACCAACTGTATTATTGGAACATAAGCTCGAGGACTGCTGTTGGGGCACCACGAGCCTGCATGTTATTCATTCACAGCACAATAAAAATAAAGAATTAAAAAAAAAAAAAAAAATATTCATATTTAAGTCACGGCCACAACATTCTAACACAACCGTGAGCATAGAGAAAACATACAGGGAAGTGGAGAAATTAAAGAGTACAACATTATGATCTTTTTAAAGAGCATTCAATTCTATCTATGCGTCGTTTTAACATATGTGCTAGCAAATGTATAGATTAAAAGAAAAAACTTTAAAAACAGGTCTTTCTCCCACTGTCAATTAATTCTTCAGCATAGACTCTACGCCAAAGAATTGACTGACAGTGGAGAGCAGAAAAGACTTCCTACAATAGCATCCACCATACATAGCAACTAATTAAACTAAAACAACCTCACATACACACAAGCACAGCTGTGATCGCTCCCCTACAAAAGTGCCTTACAAGCATATAGCAGTGACATCATAGTGGCATCACAATTTTTCCTTTATTTTAGAATTCCAAAGCAGTAATGTCACAACGTGACTGCAGCAATCTTAGCAGTAATGTTACAATCAACCAGCCTTAGAGGCAGTTATATATGACATCTAACATTTTATTATCTTAGAAACACACAACAGTGATGTCACAATTAGCCTGCAACAACCTTAAAGGGACACTCAATCATCAAAAGAATATAGCCTCCCTACATACTGCCTGAAAATAATTCACATTTTAAACATCTCTTATTGCACAGTGTGTTTAATTTATAAATTATCTCTGCTAATTGCCCACTACTGCAGCCTCCTATGTGTGATTCCTCCTATGTGTGATTACAGTTAATTAACAGGACACTATTGGCACCCAGACCACTTCAGCTCATTTAAGTGGTCTGGGTACAGTGTTCCTATTTCACTTAGTGCTGGAATGTAAAACATTGCAGTTCCAGAGAAACTGCAATGTTTCCATTGCAGCACTAAGTCTGCCTACAGTGGCTATATACCAGACAGCCACTAGAGGGGCTTCCGGAATGGACGTCCTCTCGCTGGACGTCCTCACCCTCATCCCACATCAGCTATTTCCCCATAGGAAAGCATTAACTCAATGCTTTCCCATGGGGAGGCCCTAATGCAAGCGTGGCACTTGCCGTGCAGGCGCATTAGAGCCACTTCATCGGCAACGTCATTTCAGTAATGGGTCTCCGGCACTGGGATCAGGTAAGTAAATAAAGGGTTATAACCCTTTATTGACCACCGCGAGAGAGGGGGGAGGCAGAGGGAGCTTTAGTGCCAGAAAAACAGATTTGTATTCCTGACACTATAGTATCCCTCTAACAGAATATAAGAGCTTCTAAAGTAAACACACTGTGCTGCAAAACTAGTTGCAATGAAATTAAACGTTTTATATGGAGGCAGTGTGAGTCACAGTAAAAAATAAAATAAATAAAAAATAGTTCATTGTCCTAAAGTTGTTTTGATGCTTAGAGTATCCCTTAAAAATCACACATCAGTAATGGCTCAACCAACCTACTGGCCTTAAAAATAATATAATAAGTAAATGGCAGTAATCCACAATGCCCAACATACTTAGCTTGGCATGTGCTGCTCACATCAATTTTCAATGTTTTTTTTCTTTAGTTTTTCCAGTATAGTTGATAAGCAGTGGATTGCGGTAATCTCATGACACAACTGCAAAATGTCAGCGAAAATAGTGGAATTGGTCAAATTGATACAACTCAACATACATTTTGCGTTTTTGTTGTCTAATCTCCACAAGCCACTGTTTATTTTGTAAGATTTTAGCATTTATTTCTGTAAAGATCAGCATACAATAACAAGTACAGTTGTTGACATTCATCTTAATAGCATGGGTCTAACATTATTACAACTGAAGGAAAAAAAATATCAGCCTTGTCCACTGAAACACAAACACTTGTTGTGTTTCTGTAGATGGTAACCAATTACCTTATAGCTACAATAACACTACCAAATTACTGACAGCACTTTCTGACATCAAATTAAGTGTCTTCTGAATTCCCTTCAACCAGTGTGTGGCCTGAATATAATGGTCCCAAGGATACAAGTGTTAACCTGCTTACCTGAGAAATAATGGGCAGTTTGCCCTGTCCCACACTACACGGGGCATCTTGAGATTTTGTGAAAAGAGAAGGTAAGGGAGAAGGAGACCATCCAGCCATGAGGGGTGAGCGCACAGGAAGACCATTGGACACTCAGGACACTAAAATGAATAAATAAAAAAATGTATAGAACCTGGTCCATCAATAAATTCCATAATGTCTACAATTGCCCCGGGGAACGTTCTGCCACCATACTATGACCTAAGTAATATGAATTGGTCCAAATGACACAGACACCTTTAAACGATTGGCAGATTCTGTCCATTAGATACCTACATGTGAGAACCTGCCAAGTTTGCCCCAGAGGCTTTCTGTTTTGCAGCTCATTACTGGGTCCCTGTGGCAGTGCACAAAAATGTATATTTTTTTTTTATTCATTTTACATCAACCTAAATGAATTAACCCTCACTATGTCAGATTTAGCCCAAAATGACTAAAACACCACCAGGCTGGTGTTTCACAAGCTTTCATCACAAACTATTAATAATAGCATACAGAATGTCAATATTTGGTGAATAACTACTTTTAATGGAATTACTGCATAGAAAAGGCAGAACACATCCACAAAGGACAATGTTACAGTTTTAGAACCCTGGAAAAAAATAAATAAATAAAAAAATAAGAAAGCTGCAGAGGTTTACATGAATCGTGACATTATCTGATTGTTTGTTTTCTCACCGGTTTGCCACATGACTTTAATCTCTTTGTCTTTGTAATTAAATGTATCCACATTACATCATTGTCACAGTTGTTATTTCTGAACAACAGAACAATATCTTCAGTTTGATCCCTGATGACAGTGATTATATAATTTGTCCTGACAAGTGTTTTTAGCATGCGAGTCTAGAACTGGGGCTTACAACAGACTGAATTTACACAAAAATTATTCTGGAGCACAGTGCTAACATTTTATTGCTGATTTGTTATTTGTGAAGCTCAAAATTGCGACATGAATCTGTCATGATTATTCGTCATATCATACGAATGGAAGAATAAATTCACTTTAACTAAAGGAGGAATTTTACATTTTTTATCTGATTAATCTATGAAAAAATGCTTGACCTTGCTTCTACTCTACTGCTTGGGTGAAACCAAGTTGAGTTAAATCAACACTGTCACTTCCCTGGATTTGTAGTATTATGCTTACTTATCTCTATGTATTTGCGAGGTGGGAAAAATAAAAGTAAATATTAGAAATATACACATGTATCCTGCAACTACGCATCTCTGTCTCAGCAAAAAAAAAAAAAAAA